>NC_084818.1:5556648-5634148 GCF_963583255.1 Pyrus communis
AATCATTTAATTGTCCTTACTAATATTGTTTTTTCATAAGCACTTATTTTATTTAGCTTATGATTGAAATTACCTGAAGGAAATGGTCGGCTAATTAAGTTATATTTTCGTGAGAATCTTCTAATTAAAATCCTTAATTCTGATTTGTCGGCGTGGGCCAGATTTTTGGTGCTAATTACTATTTAATTGCCACTAGTCAGATGGCAATATTTAAATAAAATTATAAATACTTCAAAAAATGGAGGATTATATATATATATATATATATATATATATATGTTGTGAAGTACTAACTTATGTATGTGGATTAATTAATTGCTTGACTTCAGAAGGTCCATTGCTTCTTTACCTAAAAAGAAAAATATAGTATTGTGACAGCCCGTGCTGCCTAAATACTAAGACCCATGTTACATTTACCCCAATTCAATCTTCTTACGTAATATACCAACTTGATTAAAAGTATATATTTATTTTTTGTGTTGCCTTTCTGTGTTATTTGTCATTGATTGACACAATTAAGTTTATAATTAATAATAAAGCTAACGAGGATTAAGTTATTAATATGTGTCAATCAATGATAGAGACAACATATAAAATAAATGCAAAAGATTTAATCTCCTTAATTAGCACTTTTTACCATTAAATAAGAAGGCTCCCAACAAATAAAAGGGACTTATGCATTGGGGTTTATGTACAGTAAGTAGGACATTCAAAATGTGTACGCTAAATATTTTTGAGAACTTTAACGAAAAACTTCCGATACTGTTCACTTTAAATAAAAACCACATTTTTACATTAAAAAGTCAATCTTGGTACTATTTACTTTACCCTTTATTTTGTCATTATCGTTAAAACTCAAAGTTTTCAAGCCATTTTCATTAGCTTTCCTAATAATTTTTGGGCAACCGTTACAATCAACAAGGTCAAGTTTGTAATTAAAGGACAAAATAAAATGGAGATTAGGTTAGAATTATTGATTACATGAAAAGCTTGATGAAAGTGATTAAAATGTGTTTGAGAGTACTTTTTTTGACAACCTTAATTACCCCACATTTCACCTCAAAAACCTTACCTCTGTATTTTGTCTTTACGATAACCTTATTTACCTAACATTTCTCACTATTTTTTGAGTTGACAAGTATATAATCTCGCATGTTTTTTTATGTACTTTGGGTGCAACCAAAACTTTTGACTGTCCTTAAATAAAATAAAAAGGAAAGATGAGAATTCTGGAACTTTAGACATTTGAGAGAAACTTTTGATTTTCAACTGAATAACCATACAAAATACAACCTTAAGGATGCTTACATAGCCCCACAAAACCCTAACGAAAAAAAAAGAGATAAACAGGAAATAACTTAATATCCGAAAATAACAAAACAACCCAAAAATAAATTAAATCATTGTTTTGACCCTTTAAACAGCCTCGAATGCCCAAAATCCATCAGACATCATGGAAAATCCATAAGTTTGAATCATCTCGTTGTTCCCTTTCCGAAAAAAAGTATTTTCAAGCTAAATTGGACACCAAAAATTTTAAAAATACTATTCATGTCGGGATTTGCTACGATTATTTGCTCTTCTAGTCCTACATCAGCCACCCCCTCTTAAAAAAAGCTCGTACACAAGTGATCAACATGTTATAAAAGAGCATCATCAGGATGAAACTCATATAAATCAATGACATTAAAAGTGCTAGAAATTCCCATAGTTGCCGGCAAGTCCACAACTTCACCGCTCTCATTAATCTTTCTCACAATTTCATAATGACTGTATTTACGCTGTTAAAGTTTGATAGAGACTCGTATTTACTCTCTTTATGTATAATGTTATTTACCCCTTAATACGAGAGTTTTTTATTACACATACAATATTAATGAAAGAAAAATTCGAATACAAACCCTGAAGTAGAGATCATAAACACTTTTAATCACTCAAGCTGTGAGTTTTCCTCTTAAGTTAATTACATCCATCAATGCACATAAAATGAAAGAGCAAAGGACCTTGCGTCACTCATGCCACCAACCCCGGCCCTAACTACAATTTTATGTGACTAACAAAAAATAAACAGCATTTTACCTTCTTTTTTAGGGTTTCCTGGCTTTTATATGTATCTTCTTAGGCCCATTAAGATATAGGTCCAAAAAATTGACATACTATTGGCTTTAGTCCAATTTTTTAAAATTTTTTATTAGGTCCACTTAACTATTTTTTAAACCTATTTTACCCTTTATTTTCAAATTTTGAATATTTAAACATTTGCAATCTACTAAACATTTAAAAAACGTTTCAATTGTTTACCTTTTAATAAAATAAAATATTTTTATCATAGATTAAGTTGCAAAAATATACAACCTAATTAAAAGGTACTAATACATAAATGTACATATACCTACAAGTAAGATATCAAACGAAGAAAATATATCTAATCAATAGGTAGATAAACGAACTGAAAGGTACAAATACACAATTTACCTACATATAAGCAAGATAAATTACTATGTAATATAGGAAAACATATAGAAGCAATTTGCGATAGAGATAGATAATAAAAATAGAAAAATATAATTTGCCTATAAGAGAGGTGGGTTATATAACAAAATCTTGTGATACATGTAGATAAATATCGGCCATGTAATTAATTAATTTGAGTAAAAATAAAATTCAAATGAAGATCCAACTTTGACCACCAAATTAACTAATTTGAACACAACAAGCAATATGATGAAAGAAGCCAACCAACCTCCATTCTTTGATCAAACAAAATCAAATTTCATATATAGTGGAAGCCTAAGAAGAGACGAGGAAAATTGAAACATGATAAAGAAGAAGAACATTCGCAAGGCAAATGATAAATCCTAACTAAGAAAAATGTTTTAGATAACAAACTAAAAAGAAAGAATAGATAAATGAAGAAGAAATGAAGAGGTGTATCCTCATTTGGAGATATATAGGAAATAGTTTTATTCCAACAATTATCCTATCATTAAGGGAATTTTATTCTTTAAACCTCAAATAGGTAAAACTTATCACAAATACTAATCCTAAAATCAAGAGATAATATTAATTACTTATAAATAATTTTAGAGGTAAATTGGTATGAAAATGAAAAAAAACTGACATAAAATATAATTAGACTCATCTAAAAAATAACTCATAAAATTGAATTCATATCAAGTTTTCCCGTCTTTTTACACATGAGCATGACACCTTTGACGGATGTCATCAAAATGTTGAAAAATACAAAGTATATATATGAATTACTTTATTTGTAAATTTTATCATGCGGTGATTGAGCAGTCGACGTTCATGTACCTGTTGGAGTAGTCCTTCCGCATGAATTAATATTATATATATATATATATATTATTTTTATTTTTATTTTTTTTTAAATATACACACACTTGAACTAGGGCATCGCCTGTTTCGGCTGGCCAAGAAGTGCCCATGGTTCTAAAAGGTACTGCGTATATGCCATAAAATAAAAAAATTTACTTTGTTGTGAGTACTATTATCTTAAAATATTAATTCTTTCGTTTAACCATCATTACATATCATTGTCGTTCAGTAGAGTAATATTATTTTTAAGGGGTACTTTGATCCAAGTACGCTTCTTAATCCTTAGGTTGTGCTGGTTTAGTGTGATAATCGTTTGAACTACTTTGGCTGCTAAAAATCAATAGTAGTTCCTGTTGCTAGTCCATCACAAATGGATATATGTTTAATTTGTGATTAAAAAGTCAATTATTTAGATATGTGTCCATATGTGATTGGCCAGCAGCAAGAGTTGCTACTGATTTTTCATCAGACAAATTCTGTTTTAATTGTACATTGGTTTAAAATTATTTGTGATTTGTGCAAATTGTTTTCAGATCAAAAAATTAGTCATTAGAACAAATGCATCCATTTAGCATCGCTTGTATTTGGTTGGTCTTAGTAATAAAACACTTTATGGCTTCTATTAGAAATACATATATATACATAGACCACTTTTTTTTTATAATATACAAAAAGTAATACTAAGTAGACCAATATTTTAGACTAAATTCGTAAATCGCAGCATGCGTCACATTTACGAAAAAGAATATTATAAAGTTAGTACAAAAGTTAAAAGCTTTTTTTTTCATATATATATAATATACAAAAAGTAATACTAAGTGGACCAATATTTTAGACTAAATTCGGTAATCATGGAATGCGTCTTGGGAAAGAATATTTTAAAGCTAATACAAAAGTTAAAGGGAAAGTGGATGATAGACATCAGAAGATTATGAAGTGGAAGCCGCCTAAGCCTAGCTACCTTAAAATACATTTTGATGGTTCAGTTATTAATCAGAATGCTGCTGTTGCGGGATTTATTACTCGAGACAATCGTGGGTGTCCTATTGAACAGGAACAAGGTGCTTAGGAGAAATGATTCATTCGTTTGTAGAGCTATTTACTCGATTGCAAATATTTTTGCAACACTTCTGATAGAGGGATTTATAGTCTGCATTGTATCATTTGGTCTACGTACTGAAACTTATAACCTTTGAGATTATGCGGGATTGCGAATAAATGATTGTCTCATCAATCGCGAAAGCTATTGGTTTAGAGATGATCTCTCTTTAAATTTTGATCATGTGTAACTGGTTGTATTGAGATATATTTTTTTTTTTGAATAAATGATTGTTTGTTTTTTAAGAAAAAAATAGAGGAAATAAATACGTTAATCAATACTTAAGTAATATAATAATACAATCACTAACATTATCCCTATGCAAAAGGTCTAGTTGATAATTAACAGACAGTTTAGTCTAAAGGAATATTTTAGATTCCAATCATATATACGTAACCACGCTCATCTCTCTCTCTTTCTCAAACCATTAAGTGGTCGTTTTCTGTCAAATTGTTAACCCCATCAACTACTGCAAACTGCATTCCAACAATCAAAACCAACCCTGCACCTCAGCTTTTGCCCTTGACTACATGTGCGGTTTGCTCATGGGGCATAATTAGAAAGGGGTAGCTAGGCGTACAAATGGGCCATGTATATATGCTAATATGTTATCGTCCAAAACAAAAAGCTCGCTACCAATGGCATGCAGCGTTGTGGTCCAATGATAAGTTTGAAACGAGGTCAGAAGGTTCCTCAAATCAAATAAAAAAATAGCCAAAATGAAGAGCGTAATAAGCTAGGTGATGAGCAATCCAGTTAGCCTATTTGATGAGTCCATATTATATCATATATTTTACCTTACTCTTAATTATAGTTTATTGGTTATTTTGATAGAATTTTGATACTTTGTTATATATTTTCAATGTAGGACATTCGACTTCCTCTAGAGCAAAAAGTGATCAAACAGATGAATTTTGGAGTTATTCCAATTGAAGGATATTCATGATCCTTTCAAGATGATTGTATCAAAGTTTCAGATTTTTCTACTTAGCCGTTTGATTGTGGCGATGAAATAAAGGCCCAGCACGCAACTTTCCCAGATTGACGTTTCTGGACTTTTTGGGCATTTTGAAGGTCAAAATGACCTATTTTAAGGAAGATTTGTTAAGAGGACGGCGGAACCCTAGGTTTTTATAATTTGATTTGCAAAACGTTTTCCTTTGTTTTTTTACTTTGCTAATTTCTTTAACCTTTTTAATTAAATTCGTTTTTATTATTTTTAAATTCAAAATCAACCTTTTCCAATCTTTGTTTTCAAATAATTAATTAAGATTTGGTATTTATATAAATTATTCATTCAATCCTTATGGAAAACGACCTTACTTGAGCTACTATACTACGATAATCTTGTACTCTTGCAAGTATTTTTAAGTGTTTTTATCCCTACTTTTGCAGGTGGTAAAAATCTCTATCACTAATGACACACGTGATAGAAAGAAAAAAACCTCCACAATTCCAAGCAGCAAGCTTTTGATTGATAAAACTATATATAATAGCTTGTATATATCATTATCATGATCACATAAATCTCTAAACACATCTTAATCTGTGTTTGTGTATTTGGACCCAAATGACAATTTTGGGCTAAGAATAATTATGGGCTCGGCCCAGTGTATAAACTTAGGGTATCTTGGAATATACCCAAGGAAAAGCCCAGCCCAAGGAGATTCAGTCGAGTTCTACCAGAAGTTGATCTTATCTTAAACCTAGATAGGATGGTCGGTATAGTCCTAATGTAACAAGGAATCCTTAGAAATCAGTGATACCTCGAATCAGGGGAGATGCTGAGGATCAAGGATTGAATTTGGAGAATAATAGGGTTGGATTCAGAGTTTTACACGTGTTAATGGATCAAGGAATTATAATTTGGGTAGGATCCTACTTTAACTATGTGGAAATTATTACCATAAATAAAGGGGGGAGTGCATCATTCAAAGCGTTCCGAACCAACACACAAATATGTCCTATGCAAACTCTTGTTCTATGAGAAACCTCTCAAACATCTTGAGATCTTTTTATTTTACCCATTTTTTCACCAACACATCTTCAGCTTGGATAAACAGCATTGTGGTGGCAACCAGCAACACCTTCAGTTTAGATAAACAACATTTGAGCCGTATAATCAGCCGATTGAGAAGCACCTTCAGTTTGTATAAACAACACTGCTTCGTGACCGACTAGTTATCTATCTAAGTTTTGATCAACAAGGAAACTCTAAGTCCTTGTTGGTAGAGGACCTAGAGGTCAACTCATCAGCCTTCTCAGCGAAATGAGATGTTACCAGGTCATAGCAGTTCGGCACATTAAAAGTCGAACTTGTTTTATGATTAGATATTCACAAGTGCATTTTAGAGTTTGACATTCAGACGTCTGAACCATATTTACAATCAAGACACACATCTCTTTTGAGTATTTGTGTCCAAATAGTCTAGTACTGATTCAGAGCACTTGTATTCTCACGAATATAATTTAAGTTGCCGAACCTAGTGCCGACGATTCGTGAACTTCGCAGAACTAGTAACCTTGTCTTCAGGCTATAGAACCCGAAGAACGAGACGTGTCTTTTCCTCGGCCGCAATCACAAGATTCATAAGCCATCAGCGCACTCAATGCCACATCAACATTCATTCACTCATCGGCTGAGCTCGGTCGACGAGTTGGCACGCCTTGCATTCGACCAAATGACATAGTTAGCTTATTAGCTATTCGGTTTGGACACTATGTAGGCAAAGTAAATTAAGGTCAACATTATCACACATAATCTAAAGTCAAAGAAAAAAATAAACAAGAAGGACAACGAATGTTACGCATCGGAAAGGGTTAGAAGATGTTCATGTTCTCATTCCCACAAGCGGATAAGCCTACATAATTTGTTTAATTATATTGCGAAGCGATGTTCATTTTTTGTAAAAATTGGGACTAGTTGTTGTGTCCATTGTACATTGAACTTTAACAATTTGTATTGTCTATTTTTTGAGTCTTAATTCATAGATCGTTTTTGTAAAAAATCAACTCAATCCGAAACTATTTACTTATTTGATTGTCATGGTGACATCTCAATATGTCTTAGAATATAGTGTTCGTCCATTTTTATGAACTTAATTACATGCCTCAAACTTGTCCGAATTGGCTAATATTTTGGAAGGATGATCTGTAAAGTGCAAATTGAAAATTTGATGATTTGAATCATTAAAATTCGATGTAGATTGGGCCATACAACTAGTCTCCATTTTTATCAAAAAAATGAAAAATCCCTTTAAATAAAGAACTTGACTATATTGTAATCTAAACATGTAACATCAGTCATCCAATCCACTTGAGTTCCAAGATAAAATATGTATCTTTTTGGGACGAGTAGATTGGACACCATGATTTGTTTCCACACATAGGCATATGTTATGGGGAATTGGAATTGTATATGGTGATTGTGGGGCACAAACTCAACGATAATTTGATCAAATCTTCAGTTGTCTACAAATAGGTCCCCTCATCCAGTCTGTGGTCCACTCATCTGGAATAAGAGAACAAATTGCTTCGTAGAGATAAGGAGTTATTATGTTTTGTGGACAAATTATAGTTTGGTATCCCATGTCTATTCATTTTATTATTATATTATTATCGATTTTTAATATAAATAAATCTTCCGTCCTTGGAAATTTAGGAATTGATGTGTTTTGTTGGGTCTCTTTTGATGAATACCATACTATTGTAATACTAAGTGGCAATTTGCAAAACTCAACATAAGGAAAGGGATGTGTTCGTTCAAAAAAAGAAAAGCGAGAACTGAACCTAAGACCTCTCATTTATAAGTGAAAAAGAATACCACATTATTGATAACTCATTGTGATGCTTAGCTCATTCCTCCATCCGCTTAGTACAAATAACTTTGTTTGTTCGAAAGAAAAAAATGGCAATACTATCCCTTTCTTTATGTTGAGTTTTGCAAGGGCCAAGAAAAATAATAGTACATTTAATAAGATGGGCTTGACAATCACATGGTTTGTGTGTCGAGTCTGCCTTCTGATGATAAGCCCATTCGGCTACGCCCAAAATAGAGTGTTCATTTGGTTTTGGGCTCAGATACGTAAGGTGGATATGTCGGCTTAGTTACTTTTACACTGAGAGTTTAAAACGGAAAACAAATTGTGGGTACATAAATTAGACGTTAAAGCTAATTAGTTGTGCGATCTAATAATATTAGTCTTTACTTGTAAGTGAGTAGTCTTAACTTTAATTTTTATGGATGATAACTAAGGTATCAATTTATTACTCCGTTCTCTTAATGTAAATATATTTGTGTACAAAAAATAAAAAATAAACAGGGTTAAAATGATTCAGTACAAAAAGTTATAACTCGAGAGTGTATCTTGCCCATATTATCATTTGTATTCAGTCGATATTACACCAATACTCGATCAATATGTCACCAGTACTCGATTGATAGATGTCAGTAGTCGATCGAAATGCCATCAGTGTTGTGCCAATATGTTGTTAATATTTGATCCATACGTTGTTTGTCGTCAATATAAGGATTCAAAATCCTCCTCCTCAGTCACCCATCTCACCGCTCCTTCCTCCCTTGCCTTCTCCGACAGACGATCGGCATCTGCAAAATCCTAGTCAGTATAACTAGCACAATAGTTCCCCAACTCTTCATCCTCATATTGGATCTTAGAGCCTCCACTGACTCGACAAGATCATAAGAAGTTAGCAAAGTAGACCGAAAAGAGGTGCTGCAATTCCTGCTTTGGACATTGTTTTGACGGAATTTGATCCTCTCCTGAGCAAAGGCTCGAGATCTTCCTAACCTAATAAGACGGGCCGTTGGATTTTGATCCAATAGCTACAAACAAGGGGCCTCTCTAAAGTTATTATAATTGTAACCGTTGGATCAAAATCCAACGACCCATGTTAGTGAGTCAATAGGATCCCGAGCCTTTGCTCAAGAGAGGATCCAATTCTAGTTTTGATGAGGGGAAAAAGGTGAAGGACAAGGCCCGAGAAAGCGTCAGCTCTTTCGGGCAGTATTTTTTGCACCTTCAAACTTGAAAGATAACTTTCTTTGCAAGAAAGCAATATCCCTTCATCTAAACTTTGGTATCTCTGGCATAAAGCCATCCCAATTTGTTACTCAGCATAACAGATGCACTGAGAAGAGAACTCCAGTAAATGTATGGCCAAGGATCCCAAGCTTTTCATCGTCTCCTCTATGGGCAAGCAAACCGTTTTACATGCCGTGGAAGTGTCTTTTTACCGCTACACTTGATCTTAGTCAAAAGACCGAGAAAGGTATGGACTCCATACGTAGTCGACTGGACTCCATAAGGTTGAAAAGGCTATTAGGATTCTAAAGCATGGAATGATTCCAACAGTTAATATTGTAAAAACCAACCCATACCCTAATGTCAATCACAAAAACTCGAACAAGTACACAAGAAATCAAGAAACATTTGCAGCAACGGAAAATCAAGAAACACAAAGGGAAGAGAATAGGAAAGGTTTCAGAAACCTTGAACCAATCCATCACTGTCAAATATCAAAAAGCATAGAAAGCCCTTCCTGCACCACCTATAAGGACAGTTGTAGGAAGAAGAAAACTTACGGGTCCGTTTGATAACTATCCGTTTTCAGTTTTTCGTTTTCTTTCTTGTGTACCATTCAAAATACATTTTCCACACCCCTCCCGTCATCATTCCTCTGCCCTTCTTCATCTTTCTTTTCTCTAATGTACTTCTCTTTCATCTCTAACAAAACGAGGAAAACTAAAAACTAAAAACGAAATGGTTATAAATCGGTCTCTAAGATAACCTTTAATCATATACCATTGTCATCTAAACAACTCGATTAAGATCCAGAGAAAAGAAGGCAAGAGATATTTAGCCGTGGTTCCATAGAATCCATACAGAGAAATCTAACGTTCATAGTTGCAAGGATAAAAATCTAACTAAGCTCCATAAAAAGACCTCAATCAGCCGTAAGCTCATCGCCGACTATGGCTGGCATTCTTCTTCATTCCAAATGGTGCTTTCATTCTAAAAACTACTCTATTTAAATTTTCAACATGCTCCTGGAACATAAAGTACCAAACCCCTCCTGAAACATGATCCTTTAGCTCAAAACGCTAGTAAACCAATCAACCAAACCTGGAACTGTACCAACTACTTGTGATCAATCACACAATTCATTCCAAGATGATCAATCACGCAATTCATTCCAACACGAATCATGCATTTCCATTCCAAGACAATCAATCCCGCTATTCATTCTAATATGATTAATCACACAATTCGTTCCAAGAATGATCAAATGCACAATTCATTCCAAGATGATCAATCACGCAATTCATTCCAACACGAATCATGCATTTCATTCCAAGACAATCAATCCCGCTATTCATTCTAAAATGATCAATCACACAATTCGTTCCAAGAATGATCAAACGCACAATTCGTTCCAGGATGATCAAACGCACAATTCATTCCAAGATACATAAACACTCATTCCATCAAATAAAACACCGACTTAACATTAAAGTTTCAACCCTTGTCTTAATTCATTCAGCAATCCAAAAGCCCCAAACCAAATTCCACATAAAAACATATATACATATACACTGTGAACCGGCAAATTAACATTGCGCTTTAGTAATTAAACCATACCAAAACGGCTAAACCCCGATTCAATCAATAATCTGCACGATAATTGCTGTAATCGTCACGCTCGCGCAGGTCATTCTCCACCCTCTGTGCAACCTTATCTTCTTCGTACCTCAACCCCTCATCCAATGCCACTGCACCAAGACCTCCGGCCACTGCGCCCACAGCCAATCCGGTGCCCAATCCCATCTTCCCACTCTTGGGCTTCTGATTCTGATCATAATTCGAGTAGTCCAATGGCGCTGAAGGCCCACTAGGCCCGCCATAGTTCACCGGTCGGTCGAAGAACGGCCTTGGTGGAGGCGGTGGCGCACTGGAGTAGTACGCTGGATAGTAACCCGAGTACGGATCGGAATAGGAGCTGTAATGGTAAGGCGGTGGCGAAGCCGACGGACTAGGAGCGGAAGCTGGTAAAGTAGAGCTGTACGGCGACGGCGAGTATGACCTGAAGTCGCGAACAGGCGGTGGGGGCATAGAGGCACCTCCGTAAAAGTAGCTAGGAGGAGGGCTAATATGGTAATCTGGCGGCAAAGGTCGTTCTCGAACGGCAAGCTTAACACGGATCTTGCCCTGGGGACGGCCGGAAGGACGGACGAGCTGGAAGGTCCGGATTCGGGTCGAGTCGTCCTGATCGGGCAGGTCCTTGAGTGGGACCCTGAGGGTGCCGACTAAGGGCTTGGGAGTGTCGGAGGGTTTGGAGTGGAAGATTTCGAGGGTGAGGAAGGAGTCGTGGAGGGACAGGGTGAGCGGGACGGTGAATCGCTCGTTCCAGACCGGGCGGGTGGAGCCGGAGTCGTCGGACTTGGTGGCGAGCCGGCGGTCGGGGTCTACCCAGAAGACGGCGTAGGGCTTGAGGTCGCCGTTCTTCCAGTTGACGTTCTTGAGATGCTTGGCGGAGACGATCGTGAGGTCGAGATCGAGAGGCTTCTGCGGCGGAGGGCGGGATGAAGCCATGGGGTTAGGCGTCCCTGTGCTAACGTGCGCTAGTGGGGATGGTGCTGAGGGTCCCTAGTATATTGGGTAAGAAGGATTGATGGGATTGTTGCTTTGTTGCGGGGGATGGTGCTAATTGGCATGATGACGATAATATACCTTCCTTTATATATTAACTTTCTTATCAAAAAGTAAATAGTAAAATTACCGAGAGTAAACGCGCTTCTCAACTGTAAAGGAGTTTTTGAAGAACAGAGTCCTTATCAGGGCAAGTCCAGCGGAAGGGATAGCCCGGTGTACAGGGGACCGAATTAAACCAGTCGTCTCCATTCCTTGCTCCAGCCCATGTGGGCAATTGGATTAAAGGGGCCCGTGGGAGAGGAGAGCCAGGAGTTTAAAGCCGAGCGCCTGAGGGCTCTCTGATGCAAGACTGACGTCAGACACGTTATAAAAAAAAATTTATGTCATGCGTGTGCATCACACACGCCCGCGTGGGGTGAGTCACCGACCAGATTTCAGTCAGTGGGGCGCGCGGTTTGAATTCAGATATGTTACCATTCTGGGTGCCACATGGCACCCTCAAAGCCATTGGATTTCAACGGATTTTTTTTTGGACCATCGGATTTCCAACAGTCCAAAAAAATTCAAACCACCCCCAACGGCTAGATGAGTGGCACAATCTCAGCCGTTGGATTCTAGATCAACGGTCCACGTTATTCGTCTTTAAAATAAAAAATAAAAAAAAAAGAAAGAAAAAAGGAAGAAAAATCTGATATGTTACTGTTGTGCCACATGGCACAATATAAGGGGTTGGATTTCAATTTTTCTTTAATCCAACTGCATAAATTAATTAAGTTAATAAAAAATGTAAAAAATTTAAAAGTAAAATAAAAATAAAAATAAAAGATTATAAATACCTTATAATTATCTTCCACCTTACATCACAATTTCATACTTTCTCAAAGATTGTAAACATATTGTGACACGTGGCATGATGGAATTTGTTAAAAAATTTATCGGAAATCTATCCTCCACGATTCTAAAAAGGTAACGACATGTGGCACGACGGCATTAGATAAAAATCTTATTGAAATCTATCACCAAAAATTGTCATTTCGGATAATGACACGTGGCGCAACGAAATAGATTAAAAATCATATCCGAAATTACAAATAAAAGAATTTTTTATTATTTTATAAAATAAAAAATACTAATATTTTATTGCCTATTGCCATGGCTATTTAGTTAGGGGTGGAGATGCAAAAGGTAATTACTGTTCATTAAAGACGGTTACTATTCACTGGAGGGGATTCAATAGGCAGTTGCCCTAGGGGGCCTTCCTACACTAGAAGTGCTCTCACCGCATAGTCCCTAAATATAGGGACAAATGACTTCTAATGGGTCGGAATTGAAGTCCTCAAAGTATCTTAATACATAAAAACTTTCTAGATACCTCAAAAGAATTCTCAAATATGAGGACTACACATAGCAACTCAAAGAGCGGACTCCATATTAATTTTGAGTAGGAATAGTGTCACATCCCCGCCCAGGACGGATCATTTCCCGGGCCCGCTCCACCACCGTAGCACGATATTATCCGCTTTGAGCTTACCATTCCCTCACGGTTTTATTTTTGGGAACTCACAAGCAACTTCCCAGTGGGTCACCCATCATGGGATTGCTCTAGCCCCCTTCTCGCTTAACTTCGGAGTTCCTAAGGAACCCGAAGCCAGTGAGCTCCCAAAAGACCTTGTGCTAGGTAGGGATGGGAATTTACATTTAAGAATCACACCCCTGAGCGATGTCGGATCTTACAAATAGTCTTGCTAATTATGTTTTTTTTCTTTGTTTTTTGAATCCACCCAAGTGGGGCAACTTCTCATTTGTCTTCTTCTTTTTTTTTTTTTTTTTTTTTTTTTTAAATTCTTGAAAAATCAATAGTAGAGATAGTATTTATTTTTTTCTTTTATTTTTATTTTTTTTAACAATGTTTATAATATTTCAATGAAATCAATAATAATTTCTTAATATTTTAGTCCCTATATTTAGGGATTATATTATAAGGAATTTTCATTATAGATAATATTCTTTTAGGGACTTGAATATTCCTCTAAAGCTCATAAATGAATCCTCAAAGGTGGTGGTGGGATGTTTAGGGATTAAGAACTTTTCAGTTTGTAATAGTTTTTTTTTTAAAAAAAAAACAAATGATATTATATATACTAAGAGGAGGGGATGAGCTTAGGCTAGCAAGCAATAATGTGGTTCAAAATCACTTTTGGCGAAAGTCGAACCTAAGATCTCTCACTTACAAGTGAAGAAGAATATAATTAGACCAGCGTACTATGTGGCAATAGTTTTTTTTTTTTTTAAATTTTTTTTAAGGAGGACAACTAGCGGCAAATCACAATTATTTACTATTTTCGGGCTCGAAGAGGTTATGGGGAATTCAACCTACTCATATCCACCGTCAAGCAGCATATAAATTGTACTTATTGGCTAACAAGCAATTACGTAATTTAATTACTTGACTGGATAAAATAAAATTCGGCATTTTTTTTTGTTTGTTGATAGATGCATGAATATTTTGTGTGAAACTCGTTTGGAAAATTTATTACGTCATTACTATATATGATGGCACTCTCCACATATATGCTGCCCAAATACCTAAACATTTTCATATAAATTTCAGTATAAATGGTACGTAATTACTAGGTGACAACAAATTAAGTTTTTTTTTTTTTTTGTCAAACAACAAATTAGGTATTAGGAGTTGGTTACTTAAAAAGTCACAATGCATGAACATTTCATATTGAAACTTCTTTGGAATTCGATAAAAAAAAAAAAAAAAAAACTTCTTTGGAATTCGATCAAAAAAAGAAACTTCTTTGGAAAAATTATTAATCTATTAATCTATTACTATAACAATATAATTTAGATAAACGGTTATCTATAATCATTATATGTCAAATTTATTTGAGTGAATAACCGCAAATATTCATAATCGTGAATATTAACATGTCTTTTGTCGTCTACTAGTTATTTCATATTGAACTTTATTTGGAAAAAAAATATTAAGCTATAATCCTTACATGTCAAATTTATATGATGAACAATTGCGGATATTCATAATCGCAACTATTTTGCATCTCATGTGTCGTCTACTAGTTATTTCTAATTCTTGTGTATTCTTTTCGAGTGAGTACATGCATCTTAATTCTGTTTGTAGATCTTTAGAATCTATCCAATCATAGGAGATTGAAAATTCCAGATTTAATTTGCTTGTTCAAATTAATTAAGCATCATGTGCATATAATTTTAGTTTTTTTTTTTTAAACTAATGAAAAAAATTTCAAAACTTTGAGTTTTAACCAAAGTCACCTAATAACTGTTATTTAATGATAAGGACAAGAGATAAAAAAAAAAATTAAAAAAAACAAAAACTTATTCAACCCAAAGTGTTTGCGTACGTTAGCAGTGCGAAAACAAGCATCTACCAATTCAACAGAAAACCAATTGTGCAAAAGCAGCACCAAATTACTTTTTAAATATTTCATCAGGAAGGAAAATGTTCAGAGAGAGAGAGAGAGAGAGAGAGAGAGAGAGAGAGAGAGAGAGAGAGAGAGAGAGAGAGAGAGAAGAGAATGCCAACCAAATTCATTCAAAGTGACATCAACAAACCCAAAATTTTTATAGAGAGAGAGAGAGAGAGAGAGAGAGAGAGAGAGAGAGAGAGAGAGAGAGAGAGAGAGAGAGAGAGAGAGAGAATGCCAACCAAATTCATTCAAAGTGACATCAACAAACCCAAAATTTATATAGAGAGAGAGAGAGAGAGAGAGAGAGATTTGAGATAAAAAATATATATTGCTGACATCAATACATGACTACCACTTAGCCCTACATGTGGGGTAGCATGTGACAATCCGTTCCAAATTTTACGTTTTTATTTTATTTTAAAAGCGTGAATTTACGAAATTGCCCTAGAGGCAAGGACTTTGACTTCCGTTGACCATCGACTTGAGAGATGTGAGACTTATTCTTTAAGCATATACTCGTAGTACTCTTTGGTACAAACGTATAGGCGAAATCCGTTTGCGAGTCCGGATTATAACGGTATAGTTACGGACGTTCGAAATTGGTTATTTAAGGTTTAGTGTTTATTTAAATTAAATCCCCACTTTGTGGGGAAAGCCCAAAATCAGAAATGGAGGGAGGAAAGAAAGAAAAAAAAAAAAAAAAAAAGAAGAAGAAAAGGAGGTGGGTTTCCGTCCACCCGCACCCACCGCGGGTCTATCTTCCAAGGCCGATTTCGGCTAACTCCGGTGGAGTTTTTGGATGCCACCATCACCATCTTGAAGCTCTCATTCCCCTCTACAAAACCCACCCGAGAACCACCTTGATTAACCATGGTATGGGGCGGTTTGAGGCCACGAAAGTTGACGAAAATCAATGGTGCTCCGGCCACCCTTTTTGATTTTCCGGCAAATCGGCAAAGCGATGGCCGATGCCACCACTTGGGCTTTGTAGCCCATCATCCCAGGAGCAAAACCCAACCAACCTTGACCCCGTTGGACCACCGTAGACGACGAATCGACGTCGGGAAGTTTTAGGCACCCGCCGGCTTTGTGGGCAAAATTGACCATCTTCCGTCCACTTTTGGACTTCGTGGCAGGTATGAAAGTTGCTCCACTCACTGAGATCTTCATTTCTGTGAAGTTTGAGAATTTTTGGAAATAGTTGGATTTTCAGGCGAGTCGCGGCGGCGCGTGGCCAGTGGGCCGCCAATGCTATTTTTAGGCTATGTCAAATGTCTTGAATTCAGTTTTTTCATTTGAATGACGTAGGTTGATAGTTGGAACCTAAATTCGTTACGATACGTTACTTGATAAAAATGTGAATCGATGATCCGATCGTTGGATCGTCACCAAAATTGGATACATTATAATACGTAATATTTAAAGATCATAGGAATTTATGGATCGGGAATCCGACTTACGGATCTTCCTGAATTGGATTTGTAAGTTAGTAAAATAAATGTTTACGGCCACTTGTTTTAGGCAATTGGCGGAGATCTGACCGTTGGATCGTAATGAAATTTTAGTATGTTATTCTAGAAACATATTGTGGATCGTTGGGAGTTGCGGATTGGAAATCTGATATGCGGATCTTCCAGGTCAAGTTATACAGGGTTGTAAACCCTACCGTCGATCAAAGATCGACGGTTAACTTGTGATCAATGAGTCTCAAACTATTTTAGAATGTCGTTGAGGTTGTGTTTTATGTGAATTACGCATTCTTCAGATAAGAGTTCTGAGATGTGATTTGATAATTGGTCACAGAGACCAATCATTCAGGACGCCTCGATGTGTGCGCTAGAGAATCATAGTGTGGACTTCAGGTGAGTGGATCTTTTCCTTTTTATCGTATATATGGTTGAGAGTTCTATCAACACTTTTAAGTTGATTAGGCATATTATTTTCATATATAATTATTGTGAATGCTTGAAGTACTATATGAACTACGAATGGCTTGATCCCTGTTTAGGGTACGTAGGCAGTCTAACGAGACGTTAGATGCAGCCATAAAATATTTGAGACAAAAGCCTTGCTTGGGAAATTGAGTAATGCGAAGGAAATTGGTAAAGGCAAATTTTAGTTTTATGAATTAGTTAGCTAAATTAGTGTTAATTGGGTCGTCATGGATAATTATCCCTGAAAATAAGTAGTTGGGGAGTAGGACGTTATTGATTGTACACTTCACACCGTATTGTTTATAATTGAGAATGTTACGACATGGTTGAGTATTAGATTGCATCATGGTATATCAATATGTATATTACTTGCATATAATTATTGGGAATGCTTTCAAGTGCAAAGGTGAACTCAGGACACCCAGGTAAGTTCAGGTGAGTTTATGGTACTAGTTGAATCGATTGCGTTATAGCATGACTACAGTTATGTGTTAGGCAACTTCGATACTGTAGTACTGGTTGCCATGAGTTGCACATGTTATATTGAGATGCATCGAGAGCTCATAAACCTGCACCCCGGTGTTAGTGCTCCCGCCCGTGGCCAGGGCACAGTCCTTCACGTGATGTTCACCTCTCGCACATTACGCTCACCTTAGATTCAAGGTAGGTGCACAGTCCTGTCGTACAGACCACTTTAGGTGGTTCCGACTCGTAGGTGACCCGCGATTATTCGCCCAGTCTTCACGTGATCGTAGCACTTGAGCGTATTTATTTACACCCAGTCCTGTTGTACAGACCACTTTAGGTGGTTCCGACTCGTGTGCAAGTATAATTATTGAGCTATTGGCTAGCCAAGATTGATGAGATATGGATAAGTTGTACAGGTCACTATAGGTGACTCCGACTTATATGCTAGCCATGATTGATGAGATATGGATAAGTCGTACATGTCACTATAGGTGACTCCGACTTATATGCTAGTCAGGATTGATGAGATATGGATAAGTCGTACAGGTCACTATAGATGACTCCGACTTATATGCTAGCCAGGATTGATGAGATATGGATAAGTCGTACAGGTCACTATAGGTGACTCCAACTTATATGCTAGCCATGATTGATGAGATATGGATAAGTTGTACATGTTATTTTAGATGACTCTGACTGATATATTACTTTGTATTGATTTAGTTCATTTGGCCTACTTATTAATGTATGGTGGAGTTAATGGCAAACCGTGATTTTGGTCATTTCTGAATATGGTTTGGATATATGTATATATGTTGTACTGTCTTATGGAAAACGATACGGGTTTTACATTTAGGGGCATTACTTTTAGAGAGGTAATAACTTTGTGAAGCTTGGTTTTATTGCTTACTCACACCTTCTGTTTGGTGCCCACCAGGTTTTAGCTGCTGAGTTTGTATCGACAAGAATCTGTGGCGAATCTTAGTATTGATGGATATTTTTGAGGGTATGATTCTTACCCACCCTACTGTACCTTACTTATGCTCTGACATCGCGTGTGAAATGGGTTCGCTCCCACTCGTAGCAAACTCTGGTACTTAGACACTTTTAGATTCAAATTTATTCACTTTTTATACACTATCACATTTTATGGTTTCGTCACCTTCCAGGTGTCGGCCAGCACAGCTTGATTCAGGGTCCAAGTGGACTTTCTGGGTCGGGGTGTGTCATAGCATCTCATCATCACTCCGTGTTCAAATTATGGAATTCTTTTATTAATTTTAACCCTAACCAGCTAAAATCTAAAAATAAAAAATATTAGATTACTTTCCTCAATGAAAGCACATTAGCTTTTTTGATCTTTCATTTATGCTTTTGTTGTTAATTTTGTTTGAATAAATTAAAGGGAAGTCAAATAAAATGTTCGAATAATGTTAAGGAACAAATAGGAATGTGAAAATCATTATTCTAACTCTGTAAGAATATAAATATTATTATCATTGATTCATATGATAATGAGAAGAGAGCTTCAAATTTTGAACCTTTTAATGTTCAGTTTAAAAACAGTGATAATGCTAGTGTTCAATTTTAAGAAATAGTCAGTGTTTAGTTTACGAAATAGTTAGTTTTTGGTTTAAGAAATAGTCAGTATTTAGTTTACGAAATAGTAATAGTACTAGTGTTCAGTTTAAGAAATAGTTAATGTTCAGTTTAGGAAATAGTCAGTGTTTAGTTTAAGAAGTAGTGATAGTATTAATGTTCCGTTTAAGAAATAGTCAGTATTTAGTTTAAGAAATATTGTTTAGTTTAAGAAGTAGTCAATGTTCAGTTTAAGAAAAAGTGTTCAAATTTAAGTAGTCAATGTTCTGTTTAATAAATAGGGACAGTATTAGTGTTCATAAAATTGAATAATGAAAATTTTCTTTATTTTTGATCTTGTAATATTATTACTTAGTTTGTTCTAAAAAATTGAAAGAATAGTCAAATAAACAAATAAAAAAAATTGTTTATAGAGTGAGGTGAAAGGAGAGAGAAGAGTGGGGAGAGGTGAAAAAAAGAAGAAGAAGAAAAATTGATGTGGATGGGTGAGGTGAAATGAGAGAGAAAAATTGATAGGAATATGTGAAAGAGAGAGAGAGAGAGAAAGAGGTTGAACGGTTGAGTGTGGAAGAATATGTGAATGTGTGTGATGTGACGTTTGGTTCCGTGCATCAGAATGTGTTGGCTATTTTTTTTATTTATTATTATTATGTAAAACTTTTGTTATTTTCATTAAAATTTGAATTTTTTTTATTAAAGTTTGTAGATTGTTTTGGTTAATTAAAAGTTCTGAGAAGCCATTTTTATTAAAGCTCTTTTTTTGATTTTTTTTTTTTTTTTTTTTTGGGTATCAAGAAATCCAAAATTGCAATTAGGATAAAATAAATTGTATGAGTACATCTAGATAAGTAAGTCACCCTCATCAGATTTAATGAGGAACTATCTAACTAATTAGGTTACTCATCTAAGCTTATATATTGACCAAGTTTCATTGACAAAAAAAATGAAAATAAAAAGGTGTCCTTCAGCCTTCAGTACATGTCCTTCGCTCTTTACCAGTCCAAACTTGCCTTTTTTTTTTTTTTTTTTTTTTTTTTTTTTTTTTTTTTTTTTTTTTTCTGGTTCATCTTCGGTAACAGGATTCTAGTTCTGCTCACACTGGATATCCCATTGGAGGTTCCTAGCTCGGACTCGTCTTTCTTCAGGATCTTCACGTGTAGAGATCCCCATTCCAAAAGATTGGTGCTGCGTTAGAAATTCACTTGTAGATTCCATTTAGGGTTCGGCAACTGTAGACAAACTTCGACTCGTACTCTTTGCCAGGTTCCATCCGTAAGACAAGTTGATAGACCCTATTAGTACAACGTATTGTACTATAATTAGGGCCATCGAGACCTTTGGCATGGTAGATGTCAACACTCAGGACGACTTTTTGGTCCAAGTATGAGTGTTTTTCTTGTCCATCATCCTTGTTTGTCATCCTTTTCTTCTTTAGAGCTCTGTTGTAGTTATCTACATCATTGTTCATCCTCCTTGCCATGGTCAAGCTGTATAGAAAAATTAAAGACCTAATAGAAGGGATAGAACAAAAATGAGAGAGAAAAACCAAGCAAAAAGAAAGCTAGACCCTTTTCTGCAAAATAATATAATTACTTGAACGTATTTGGTACTACACGCCGAAGAAAAATTAAAATAAATAAATAAAATACAAACTTATGAACAAAGAAAAATCACAAGAATCAGGGATATAAAGCAACATATAAAAAAAAATCAAATTAATTTACAAATTGAATGATGGAGGCCATTTCTATGCAAGACTTCTTGTGTAGGTATATCGTAGTACATAATCCATGTCGGCCACTTAGATTTTTATGAAGTTCTATAAACTCTTTTAAAATCTTGATTGATTACCTATGTTCTTCTATGGATTCATTTAAAATCTTTATTAAATACATATAGATTTGTAAACTCTTTAACAAATATTTACGTTTAATTAAATACACCCTCCTAAAACAAAACACGATATACAAATTTCAATGGACTTACCAAAAAGAGATGGGACTGGATATAATAGTGTATTCCTGTTTCTCCACACAATGTTTGAGAACTCTCTCACCCTGTTCGGCGAAGATAAATAGGTGTTTTGTAAGTAAGATAAGATTTGACAGTCTTTAAAATAATAATTCTTAAAATGACAGTTACAACTTTTTTTCCAATTATTTTCTTTTAAATAAGCTTCTTAAAAAAAAAAAAAATTGGTTTCCATTGTTGGATGATACACCAACGACCAAGATATGCGAATACATGTTAGTGCGTGCATTGATAAACATGTACTCATCAATTTTAAACCTTAATAGAAAAGAAATTACGAATAAGACAAAAAATGCATCATGTCATTTAGTGTTGGTTAATAATTGTTTGACCGTGCTCTCGTAATTCATTAATTAAGGACGGAGGTACCAATGAACTAGAAAGGTGATGGACCATGGGCCTCATGCCTTGATCCAGTACAAACGGATAATTAGATTACAACGGTACCAGTGATAAATTATCTTAATGAATATGGCAATAACTTACAATGTTACCTTTAAAACTACGTGTCGGTATGAGTCATACTCTTCTTCTTCTTCTGCAGATTTCCTCTTTAGGGCTTGCCGGTGTGAGTCGTGCTCTTCTTCTTCATCTGCAGATTTCATCCTTGTCGCAGCCAAACTGTATGAAAAATAAAAACCAAGAAGAGTTTGTGTATGAGTCGGAGATGAAAGTTGATGCATGTATATATAGGAAATAGTGGCGTCTAGGTCTGGCATGCTGGCTATGGCCGCACCTTAAGGCATTGCCAACGACCACTCATACATGGCAATCTTTGATTGGTCACTTCATGTCTAAAATACACAGTGATTGGTCAACTATGTCGCACT
The DNA here is from genome assembly GCF_963583255.1 of Pyrus communis. Taxonomy (NCBI): domain Eukaryota; kingdom Viridiplantae; phylum Streptophyta; class Magnoliopsida; order Rosales; family Rosaceae; genus Pyrus; species Pyrus communis. The sequence goes on from NC_084818.1 coordinate 5,579,074, forward strand.
CACTAATTAGGAAAATTACGTGGCAATAATAATGTTTTACCTAACATTTTCCACATATGAAATTGAATATAAATTGTACTTATTTGGTAATTGACAAGCAATTAGGTAATTACATGACCGGATAAACAAAAATGCACGGATTTTTTTGTTTGTTGGATGATGCATGAATATTTTATCTGAAACTTGTTTGGAAAATTTATTACGTCATTCATTACTATATATGATGGCATTCTCCATATATGCTGCCCAAATATTAATTTTACCTAAACATTTCCATAAAATTTCAAGTATAAATGGTACGTAATTACATTGAATTTTCGTATCCAAACTTCTTTGGAAAAAAATATTAAGCTATTACTATAACAATATAATTTAGATAAAGATCATCTATAATCATTACATGTCAAATTATTTGGGTGCATGCATAATCGCAATTATTTTGCATGCCCTTTGTCGTCTTTATTATGTTTTTAGATCTTTAGATAGAATAGGAGATTGAAAATTCTAGATTTAATTTGCTTTTTCAAAGTAATTAAGCATCATATGCATATAATTTTGGTTTTTTTTTTTTTTTTTGGTATCGAGAAGTCCAAAACTGGAATTAGAGTAAAATAAATTGTACGAGTACATCTAGATAAGGAAGTCACCTTCATCAAATTTCATGATGAACCATCTAACTAACTAGGTTAGTCATCTAAGCTTATATATTGACCAAGTTTCATCGACAAAAAAATGTGTCCTTCGGCTTTCAATACATGCCCTTCGCTTTTTGTCAGTCCAAACTTGCCTTCCTTTTTCTGGTTGATCTTCGGCAATGGGATTCTAGTCCTGCTCACACCGGATATCCCGTTGGAGGTCCCTGGCTCGGAGTTGTCTTTCCTCAAGATCTCCACGTGTAGAGATCCCCATTCCAAAAGACTAGCGCTGAGTTGGAAATTTACTTGTCGATTCCATTTAAGGTTTGGCGACCCATAGACAAACTTCGACTCGTACTCTTTGCCTGGTTCAACCCATAATACAAGTTGATAGACCCTATTAGTACAACATATTGTACCATAATTAGGGCCGTCGAGGCCTTCGGCATGGTAGATGTCAACACTCAGGACGACTTTTTGGTCCAAGTATGAGTTTTTTTCTTGTCCATCGTCCTTGTATGTCATCCTTTTCTTCTTCAGTGCTCTGTTGTAGTTATCTATATCATTGTTTATCGTCCTTGCCATGGTCAAGCTGTATAGAAAAATTAAAGACCTAATACAAGGCATAGAACAAAAATGACAGAGAAAAACCAAGCAAAAAATAAAAAATTAGACCCTTGTTTGCAAATAAATAAATAAAATTATTAGAATGTATTATGTACTACACGCCAAAAAAAATAAAAATAAAAATAAAAAAATATATAAATACACAATAAATTAACTTATGAAGATTGACATCATGTTCTACCAGTCACAAATTCTACTGCTATGTGAATGTGAGAGTATAAGAGATACAAATCCAACATGAAAAAGAAAAATCGCAAGAATTAGAGACACAAAGCAACATATAAATAAAATCAAATTAAGTTACAAAAAAATTGACGGAGGCCTTTTCTATGCAAGGCTTACATCGCAGTATATAATCAGACTAATCAGTGTCAATCATTCATATTTTTATGAAGTTTTATAAACTCTTTGAAAATCTTGATTGAATACCCATGAACTTCTATGAATTCATTTAAGATCTTGATTGAATACGTATCTACTTGCAAAATCTTTTACAATAATTTAAATGCCTAATCGAATACACACTCCTAAAACGAAACATGATATTCAGATTTCAATTGACTTACCAGAAAGAGATGGCGACTGGGTACTGTACTTTTCGTTTCCCGACACAACGTTTGACAATTCTCACCCTGTTCGGCTAAGATAAATAGGTGTTTTGTAGGTGAGATAAGATTTGACGGTCTTTAAAACATTCTTAAAATGACAATTACAACTTTTTTCCAAGTATTTTCTTTTAAATAAGATTCTTAAAAAAAATAATTATCGGTTTCCGTCATTAGATCACATACGAACGGTCAAGATATGCGAATACGTGTTAGTGCGAGCATTGCTAAACATGTCCCTCGTCATTTTTAAACCTTATTAAAAAAGAAATTGACGAATAAGACGACAAATTTAGCATGCCATTCAGTGCCAATTAATAATTGTTTGACCGTGCCCTCATAATTCATTAATTAAGGACGGAGATACCAATGAACTGGAAAGGTAATGGGCCCTGGGCCTCATGCGCTCATCTAGTACACGCGGTTAATTAGCTTACAATGGTGCTAGTGATGAATTATCTTAGGCCTCATTTGGTGGACAGAATGTGATGAGTTATTTTCAATTAAATTGGACTTGTAATCCAGCCAATGTTTGGTGAGAAAAATTGTATCACCGGCTGGATTGGCTACAAATTCGAAATAAGGAAAAATGCGATAGGTTATGTAATTCAATCATACACATGAGTTATGTAACCCAAAATCTCATCCTTAAGGCTCAATCTCATTCAATCTACCAAACAGACCCTTAATGAATATGGCAACAACTTACAATGTTACCTTTAAAGATTCATAAAACTTAACACTTGGTTCTTATCAGTATGTAATTCAGTGACAATGAAAAACATGAGCATATGACGTTTTGTAGCAACAATAACAAGTATTTTGGTCCAACATGTTGCTTAAGCTTTTGGCTGCTGGATTTGGCATCTTGTTTGTACGCCATTTGGCAGTTGTTTATTTGTATGCACTAATAATCATGTCATTTATAAATTATTTGTGTGGATGATATAAACTATTTCTTTAGCGCTTCTCATACAATTTCATTTTTTAAAACTAAAACTTGAAAATGAGATGGTTATTAAACGACTCTCAAGTATATAACTTATCTTACGAGAGTGGCAATTGTCCCTTCTATATTTTATTTTTTAAATACTTTATCCTTTATTTTTTTTACTAACTTTTTTTTTAATAATAATTTTCATAATAAATTCATTAAAAAGGCCATTATGGGATGCGGTTGTTGTAAGATCCCACATCGTCTAAGGGAGTGATCCTTATATGTATATTCCCATCCCTACCTAGTACGAGGCATTTTGGGAGCTCACTGGCTTCGAGCACCGTCGGAACTCCGAAGTTAAGTGAGAAGGGGGCTAGAGCAATCCCATGATGGGTGACCCACTGGGAAGTTGCTCGTGAGTTCCCAAAAACAAAACCGTGAGGCTTTGATAAGCCCAAAGCGGACAATATTGTGCTACGGTGGTGGAGCGGGCCCGGGAAGTGATCCGCCCCGAGATGTGACAGTTGTTTCTTTTCAAAATTTTAATTAAATTGTTATTTTTAAAAGTTGTAAGAAGATAGGAGCATTTTTTACATTAATAAATGTTTCACTAATTTTTATTTTATATTTTTTCAAAAAGAGGGGACAACTGGTGGCAAGTTACTGTTATCAACCCCTTCTGAGCTTGGAAAGGCTATGGGGAATTTCACACACAATTAAGCAAACTCACCATGTCGGAGTCTCGAACACAAGACCTCCCACATTTTTTTTATTGGGGAGTCACAGTCCTAATAAATAACATTTAACAAACAAAAAAAAGAAGGCTAAAATGGTTAAAAAAACAAAAACAAGGGTAAAATGGTCAAAAACAAAATATTAAAAAAAAAACAAGAGCGTCGGCAGACTTACCCTAATGTCTTATTTCCCCATCTACATTATAATCCCACCCGTCATAAAAGTTAAAAAATTGAATGCTACTTTTTCAACCACTATTATTCTTAAAATAACCTCTAATATATATCTAAATTCTGTTTTAATTTTTCAAAAGAATAATATTATAATGCTGATAAGCCTAACCGAGCTTAACCTCACCACCATGCCTCCTTTTGTGATTTTTATTTCGGTTAGAATTCTAGAATTCGATCACTTCTTAGATCTCTAGCCGATTGTAATTCTCCTTCCTCCACTCTCTCCAAACTCCCAACGCAACCCCCTTCCAAATTCCACAGCTAAACCTCAAGCCGCATTCCCAAAATTTCACCCTCATGCCCATTTTCAAATTCGCGACAACCCAATCCCAACTCTTCAAGCCCAATTTCTTTTTCTCGTCTTCCATTTCAATTTAAAAAATTTTAAGTATTATTTTATTAAAATGTTTTGAACAATAATTATACTATTAAACTAGAAAAGACTTTTTCAATAAGGATAAAATGATAAAAATCCATTCAATTTTGTCAAATCATTTTAGCTCATAGTTATTGAATTGATGGTATTTTTATCATTTTGATCTTTATTTAACAAAAATTTTTAACGAAAAGATCAAAATGATTAACGATAGACAAAATCATGAATCAGTTATATCGATTTTATTATAATACAGAATTATATCAATTTTAGAAATCATTTTAGTTAAAATGTCAATAGAAAATAAAGAAAATTTTATTGAAAGGATTTGCACTAAAAAACAAAAGCACCTACCAAACCAAACGTCATGTGCTTTTTTTTTTATTTTTTATTTTTAAACACGTCATGTGCTTTCTTGAACGAAACAACCAACCGATGAGGCGGGTCCTGATAGCGAGTGCCATCACCTCGACAAGGCCAAAGTCAGAGATAGTCTTCGCCCTCAACCTCTCTCCAAAAAAATAACCCTCGATGGCTCGCTACAGTTTCCCGAGAAAATAAGAAACCTTCACAAACATTTTCTCCAGAAAATATGTCCGACGCTTTGATCAATGGCCTCGCCGGAGCTGGCGGCGGGATCATCGCCCAGCTCATCACATATCCTCTCCAGACTGTACAAATTTTCTCGTTTCGTAATTGTTTTTCTTTAGCTTTTGATAGTCCTTGTTTTTTGTTTGAATTTTGGGTCCTGATCTGCTGCAGGTGAATACACGCCAACAAACAGACCGTGGTCTGAAGAAGGAGAAGAAGAAGCTCGGAACTGTTGAGCAAATATGTCAGGTCATCCCTCTTATCAAATTTCAGCTTCGTTTTTGAGTATTCCGAAACTTTTACCTTGTTTGGTTGCTGAGAAAATGGACGGGAAAAATCTAAGAAAGGACACACTTCTCTGTATGTTTCATTTTATCTGATTATTCTGCCAGTGTGTGAATTTGATGTGCAGGTTATTAAAAATGAAGGATGGGAACGGTTGTACGGCGGTTTGACGCCATCATTGGTGGGGACGGCAGCATCTCAGGTGAGCAAAGCTTTAGCTCTTTGCTGGATTGTTTTACTTCTTCGAATAGTATTTTCGTTCTTATTGTTACAATGATTAGAATCTAGGATGGAGTGAGTGAAATTATACGTGCTTGTAGGAAAGTATTGCGTAAAGTTGACATTCATTGTTTGTTAGCCGAAGAATTGATGGGAAAGAGCAGAAAAATTGGAACAGTTTTTAACGGAGCAGAAACTGAATTAATGAGAAACTGTAGAGGAGTTTGGCCCTATTTACAGATGTCTCTTATACTATCTGAGCAACGGTGTAACTTGGGTTTTCGATTGGCCAAAATCCTGTAGGATGAAATGGCAGATATCATTGATTTAAGTTACTCTCTTGATTAGTACTAGTGAATGCAATTGTGTCATCCCAAAATTATATGGCCTCCATTGCTAGGTTGCGTGCATGAAGCCGCCCAAACCGATGGAGCCATGGCTGGCTTTTTTGCCCCGACCATCACTACACCTAAGCAAAACATATTATGCGTATTGGCTCAGTTATCCTTCATTCATTAGCATTTATAAGTTGAGTCTAGTTGATAAATCATGTGTATAGTTCATAACGTTTAAGAGGTCAATATTAGCAGTAAATGCTTTCTGCGAGTTAGTAATGGTAACAATTTGTGTTGATCTGCTAATATAACATAAAAGGAGACAACCCTGAGCGTATCTTTTTTTTATTATGCTTATGCTGTCGTCTGAATAACAAATGACTGCCAGCGTTAAATTGCAATGTTCTTACCCAACACTAGCTACATAAATTTTAATGCTCTTTCTGTAGTGCTTTTTGAGTCAGAAATTCCTTAGTTTGAACTTTGACATGATATAGAGCAGCTTACAGCCTTTTTTTACAAAGGACGTTACCACTAAACCTTGTGTTGTATAAATCTGCATCATTAATTTTTTATTTGGTTGTCTGGTTTCTTATCTACTTGCGATTTTATTGGTACAGGGTGTTTACTATTATTTCTATCAAATATTCAGGAACAAGGCTGAAACTGCTGCACTTGAACGGAAGAAGATGGGGGTTGGTGATGGATCTGTTGGAATGCTCTCTTCACTTTTGGTTGCTGCATTATCTGGGTATTTCTTTATTTATATGATGATGGGCCTTAAGACATTGTTTGTTTCCTAATATTTTCGAAGCTATAAAAGCATCGTTTCCTCAAAAAATTGCATTCGCTCTTTCTGAAAGCTTTTAAGAAGAAGAAAATCAAGAGAACAGTAAAGATTTGGTAGCTTTTACAGTATTTAATTTTTTTTATTTGAGTTTTTTATTTTCATGGATTTATTGCTGAAAATCTCATCACAATTTTATTCTTGCAGGTGCGTGAATGTGCTGTTCACAAATCCTTTATGGGTAGTTGTTACGCGAATGCAGGTAAAAATGAAGAGCTAATTGACTTAGCCTCAAATCTCATTGAATTTCCAAATCAAGTGACACGATAGTTCATATTTGCATGTCTTATTTGGGTAGCTTTGTTTTCCCATATCTATGCTTGTGCTAGAAGTGATGAAGTGACCTTTGAAAAGCACTGCATTCCAGGATTTAGAACTTATTTCAGAATTTTGAAATGCCTATGATGTTAGTTACCAATTTCACCAAATTATCTTATCCTTCTGTGTAGCTAATTTAACAAACTGAGCTTATGCATCCCTCACTCAAAGTATACAAGTTTGATGTTATTAATTTATTGTTTGTTCTTGTTTTGCACTGTTAGACTTATAAAAAATCCTCAAAGAAGTGCCAGCCCGGTCAGGAGCTGTTAACTGCTCCAGATGAAGCAATCCTTGCTGCAGCTGAGCTTCCTCCCTTTGGGACTACTCATGCAGTTAGTATTATGTTATTTTTTAATTCTTAATTCTTTGTCCCCTACCTGTGCACGCATGGGGGGACAGTAGTGTTTCTATTGATTTCCAGAATTTTGTTTTCTGATTCACACAAGTTTGGCTTCAGTGCCAGCAAAAAATTTTCCTATCATAACAATATATGGAAACATACAGATTCAGGAAATTTATGATGAAGGTGGAGTTTTTGGCTTCTGGAGAGGTGTATTCCCGACATTGATCATGGTATGTGAGAAGTGATTCTTATACAGGCTAAGGCAGTATGATTAATTGTTCTTGATTTTGATCACAGGTGAGTAATCCTTCCATGCAATTTATGCTGTATGAAACTATGTTGAAGAAGCTGAAACAAAGGCGTGCCTTGAATAAGAAGGGTAACAGCGGGGTTACTGCTTTAGAGGTTAGGTTTCATTTAGATTGTAACCTTTTCAGTATGATAACCTTTAACCCGAGGACTTACAATACTAACCTATGTTACTCACTCTTTTGATTTTCCTCTGAGCTAATAGATTGCCTAATTCTGCTAGATATTTTTTCTTGGTGCTTTGGCGAAACTAGGGGCTACAGTTGTGACATATCCTCTTCTAGTCGTAAAGGTAAAGGACTTAGCATATACATCTTTGTTTATGCGAAGTAATACACACTTTGAGTTATAATGTGAATGGATTGCGACCGACTGAAATGTCTTCCACTTTTTAAGCTCCTTTCAATTGAAAAAACACGGCTATCATGCTACATCCAGGAAGAGACAATGTAGTTTTATTATTACCTTGGATTTGGTTGCGTTAACCTTTCAGTTTCTTACCGAGTCTCATGCTGTTGCAGTCGAGGCTTCAAGCAAAACAGGTTACAAACGGAGACAAAAGGCAACACTATAAAGGTTTGAACTTCCAAGCTTCTTATACCGCATAAATCATGCTTTACATTGAGAAACTAATACCTCAAAACTTCAATTCTGTATATTTTCAGATAAAAGTTTCGTGTTCATGAATTACGGTGTTGCATATTATTTTGTTTACTTTCAGGCACATCAGATGCTATTTTAAAGATGATTCGGTATGAAGGACTTTACGGGTTCTACAAAGGGATGGGAACGAAAATAGTACAAAGTGTACTCGCAGCTGCTGTTCTGTTCATGATTAAGGAGGAACTTGTCAATGGCGCTCGATTCTTGCTCACCAGCAAAGTAAAATCAAAACCTCCGTAGCCGTGAACCTTTCATCCTCCCTCCTTTTCTGTTACTCCTTTCAACCCCGATTCCGATTATTTCGTCTAATAATATTATCAAGAAACTGCAGGATCAAATATTTATTGTTTGGAAATGTATTGCCATTGTTGGCCAACTGATAACCTTGAATACAAGGGATTTTTAGGGGGATCAATTTGGGATAATCTGATTGGTGTACCCATATTTTACTTAATCCACCATATGAATCGTTGTGTATTAAAAAGGAGACCCTAAGTTTGATTTTAGTGGTATCATTAGATTTTAGATGCCCCTCTCTTCCACTAACAATGTGGCAATAGAGAATTGTGTGCATTGGGCTTTCACGGTAAATCCTTAACCCTTCCCCCTCTTACTAAGACTACATAATGTTCTTGTAAATTATGGCCAATACCAAGTATATAAGTAGTGATTTCAAATTTAGAGGTTGAGCGTACTTTGGCATCTTTACGTAAGGCAGAGTTTGGTTTTTTGGGAGTGATAGTGGAAAAGTTGATAGATAAGTCACCCTTACTGCCACTCTACAAAATCGTACATGAGATTTTCACCTCATACATCTCTTCGTTCAATTCTTTTGAAGTTATTGGATCATTTTCCTCGTTCGAAAATGACTTGTGGTCTAATGGTAGTTTGTTTTTCAAAAACGAAGTAGGCTCGTGCTCAATTTTTTCCTCATTAATTAAAATGAAAATTTTGAATCGTTTTCGCATCTACGTGAGTCAAATTAACCTCCAACAAGCGGGAAATCTTAGTAAAAAAGAAAGTGGGTGCAAATAGTGTGTGGGAATTTTCACTAAATGTACCCACCGAATCCAGTTATTATAATCCCACTAAAACTGTGCCGGAAAAAACCCGTCAAATTCAGTCCTCCGACCCCATAAATATGCAGGAAAAGAAATCAGACTCGGCCAACAAAAACCCTAAGAAGGCCAATCTCCTCGACCCCCACTCCATCAAACACACCCTCGACGAGTCCGTCACCGAGGTTGGTCTCTCGCTCTTCCCTCTTGATCCGTTTTCCCTTTCCCATTTATTTTTTTTTTCAATTTTTGGTTATTTTTTTATTGAATTTTCTCTCTGCAATTCGAGCAGATCGTGACGGGCCGCGGATATGTGGAGGACGTGCGGCTGAGCAATGTGAGGCTGTTTCTGGGCACCATCATCATCGCAATCGCTCTCTTCGCTCAGTTTTACAAGAAGAAGTTCCCGGAAAACCGAGATTTTCTCATCCTCTGCATCGTCTTATATCCTAATTTATCTTGTTATATGTGTTTTTATTTGTTCAATTGCTTTGAGTTTCTGTTTGGTTGATGCGACTTGTGTTGATGCTAGCTTGAAATGTGTTTGATCTTTGACTCTTGCACGTATATAGTCTTCAATGCGGTGTTGCAGCTCATCATATTCACCAAGGAGAAGAATGCCATCCTCTTTACGTATCCTCCCGCGGTATGTTTTCTCTTTTGGATTGGAAGTGTAGCTACATTGCTTGATTGTATGTTGATATTTTACTTCTAGGTTATGGAATTTCCGGGCTATATGAGCGTCGTTGCTTTCTTCGACCATATGCTGATAACCGAAGGTCCGAATGCAGATAAAAGTGTGATTTGATAAACTTCAATACGAGACTATGTAATGGGGCACACTATCATTAGGTTCCTAATGTCTAGCTTCCTTGGTTATATCTACTATTGCATCCATCCATACTCAGCTTCCTGAGGTTCCAGGGCATGTGGGTGGAACCTGTGACGCTGTGCATAACCATTTTGGAGTTGCCTTCAATGTGGGCGCAATCCTTGTCGACGGCCCATTGAAGGCTTTATTTTCAAAGCTTTACCTTTTGCCACTGGAATAGTTGCTCTATCACCTGCAATTTAGATTAGGGTGTTTGCTTGTATTGTTAACGGGATGTTGAGTAGTGACTTATTAACGCGCGGATCCTATTTTCAAAATTTTAGCTTTATAACCTATAGCAAGCTCAGTTACCTATTAGCAAGTCTAAAGGACCCGAATACATGTAGATGATAATTTATTTATTGTTCTTCATCTGTAATATGGTGTATCTTCTTCCTTCCCTCTTGTTAGTTGTATATGCATTATGTAACTGGGACATGTCTCGGACATTATGCTCGGGTCTTTGCTGCCATCACCGTAGGGTGGAATATAAAGCAGTCTCTACTCAAATGTGTCTTGAGAGTTTCTTGTTCCTTCTTTTCGCTCTTTGTTGAGTGTTTTTCGCCGAGCTGCCTTTTGAGGGTTACTATCCATGGTTAGGTAACTGTACATGCGTGGTATGTGTGCAAGACCGATGGTTGTTTGATGATAGGGAACTTTTGTGTTTTCTTCAATGGTTGACGCAACTGCTTACCCCTGTTACTAGGAGCAAGAATTCTAAAATTCCATTTCAGAATTTGATACATTTTTTGTTCGTTTTGATGTAATCTATAGTAAAACAGAATTACTCTTTCGATTGATTTATATGATCTTATGGTTCCTTTTTCTTGTTAATATTTACCATTTTGAACTCAATCCTAATGCATAAGCAATTAACGGTACTGTTTTCTTTTTGTACTTGTTCATGAACAACTTCTATGTTGGACCACATAAGCTACAATAACGTCTAATGTTGTATATAAAGTATGATTGTTCCTACAATTTAAGTCAGAATGGTCAGTTAATAAATATATCTAGTGTGTTTCTAAATTTTGGACTCGGTGAAAGTTTGTAAGCTTTATTCAGTTGCGGTTTATTCACGCAGGATTCCTTCATAAGCACTGGATTGGTGGTCTCTTCCAAATTGCCAAGATTCTCTGGTATGTACACACTTGTTATAGCAAGTTCAGACCCCAAATCTATTTCTGCTAATCAACCAGTACAGTTCACCAATAGCGTTACTCAGTGGTCTCTCTCTCTCTCTCTCTCTCTCTCTCTCACACACACACACACAGACCAAGAACACGCACTTCTGAAGATCATACCCGCACATATAGAGATGAACAAACATGGATGCAAAATCAATATTTTCTTAACATTTGGGAACATTTCAGGTTCACCAAGGATGGAGTTTTGGTGGAGGGCCTCTTCTGGAAAGATGTCGAAGCGCTAATAAATGAATATCAGAGAGAACCAAAAAAGAGCAAGTGATTGGAAACTACATCATATCGTCGTTGGTGGAGAACCTGGTTGGAACAGAAAGAGCTTTAGTGTAGCTGTGACGCGACCATAGTTGTAGCTCCTTGACGATTTTAGCTTTTCTCACCCGTAACTTTAGAATCGAAATCAGTTTAAGCTTATATCTCATCGTTTATAAGACTTGAAGCGCATTGACGGAATTTTTAACAGTTGGGCTATTTTGTTATCTGTGGATGTTAAAGAGTACTGCTGAAATGAACGGACAAGGATTGTCTGCCCTTTCACTTCCGGTGGCCTCCTGTTTGTGTGATCACGGTCAAGTCACGTCAACATTTTATATTACTATTCATTTTTGTCTTATAATCTCTATAAAAAAACAATATAAAATGTTGACGGGACTTAACCGTTATCACACAAAACAAAAGACACAGGAAGACATTGGAAGTGGGAAGGTAGATAGTCCTTGTCCGAAATGGACTCGGGTGGCGATTCTAAAACTGTTTGTTTAACCTCTTGACTGTGAGTGAAGTGACAAAAAGAAAAGTAAAAGTTGTGTTTCTTATGATTAAAGATGTTATGCTGATCTTATGGTTTATGCCCTGTTTGGTGTTATTTTCCCAACAGGATCCTCTAGATGCTTTTGGTGAGGATCTTAAGGATTCGTGAATTATGTTTGTTTATGCGATCAATTTTTATTAAGTGCTATTTGTGTTTAATTTTAAATAAAAATATTTAAAATAATTTTTGATCACACGATATACGATGAACGGATACGACTCATAGATCTACGTAATCCTCGTAAAGAAGATTCGATGAGAATCCGGATTCGTTATTTTCCTCATCAAACTTCCATTGGATTGTTAAGAAAAGCAAAAGGGAATAGGTTTGCTCACAATGTTATATTGATTGTCAATGAATTTAAATTTTAAGATTTAGGCAATACATAAATTATTATTTTTGCTCTAAACGTGGGTAAATTAAACAATAGACATGTGGGCACAATCAATGCAGCGGTGAAACTCACTTTCAATGTGGGCACAAAAATGCACCCAATCAAAACTCGAAGTATCATGGGACCCAGCATAAAGATAATTTTTTAAAGATAACGTTAAAGAAACTAAATGTGTAGATAAAATTTGTAAATTTCACACATCCTTTTCATCTTTCATACATTCTTGTTAATTTTTATTAATTGATTTTTTTTCAATTTATTCAATCCGATTACTGAAAAGTGAAAAAAGTGCATCAGAAATAAAAACATGTGTGTGAATAATATTATTCATAAAAGGTTCATACCATAGAGTATAGACAAACACTCAATGTGAGAAAAAAAAAATTATTAGGCTAAAAGCTAATTGACAACACAGCTAAATGAATAGTAAGCCTCAGTTAGATATAAATTGAAGGATAATGCTAGAGACACTTAATTTGTACATAAAATTTACAAACTGAATGACGTGTCACTAGTAAAAATGAACACGTTCATCAACATTTAAATAATAATTCAATCATCAACTTCATTTTATTTAATTTACAAAATTTTATTTATAAATTTAATCTCGTTAATATTCCCCTAATTTGGAAAGAAAGGAATGAGAAGAAACCTGTCTCAATTTCCAATCTCCTCTCTGAGAAAAAAACCAAGTCCATAAATTAATCTCGTTCTGTTGTTCCTCAACCCGTCCCCATCCAACGCGCACGCTAGCAGCCACCCTCTTATCCGACGCCGCCGCAGCTCGCTCGCTTTCCTGTTGCTGAATCAAATGACCGTGATCCGCTCAGCGTCTGACGTGGCGCCTCTCCCCACCCCCAAAGCAGCTGGCTCCACCAGACACGCGGGTCCCACAGAGTCTGATAAGCTGACGTGGTGCCTATGCGATCACGCCCGGATCTCAAGACCGAACACAACCGAATTGGATAGGCGGCTTTCAAGTCCGCCTCGTATTATAATCCAGTCCCTGCCCAGCTGTATTTACATAAACCGACCCCATTGCCATTTGCGTCCTTCCGTTTTTGTAGCAGAGACCAATTATTATTTTCTTCTCCCTCTGAAAAAACCGTTTCTCTCTCTTAAAAAACCGCCTTATCTCCTCTCTCTCTCTCTCTTTCTTTCTCCCCTCACCCACGCAATCGGCAAAACAATCTCTCTTCCGATTCAATCTCAACCTTCTCCGGGGCTTCCGATTCAGATTTGGAAACCATAATTTGAAAAAATCAAGTTTAATTTAACAAAAAGAATTGAATTCAATTAGGGTTTCGAATCTGTCAAGACGATTTGAGATTTCAAGGAAATTTCCCCTATTATTCGTGATGACTAACCATGGAGACCGAGATATAGACACGAACAACGAGATCAACGGCGGCGATCGCATTTCTGATCAATCGAACGGTGGGGAAATGGAGGACTTGTCGTCTTCGAACGGTGTGGAGAGCAACGGCGCTGGATCGGCGGCGAGGAGTGAGGCCGGGCTCGAGGAGCGGTTGACGGGGATACTTGTTGACGAAGGAGATGGAGATCTGTTGCTGCAGCAGAGCAATCGAGAGGACCGCGTTTTGCAGTGGCTACAAGCGCTTGATATGCAGGTTATGGGCGCGTGTCGCGTCGACGAGAGGTTGAAGCCGTTGTTGAAGATGAATGCGTCGAACGACATCGCAGAGGATCGATTGTTAGCTCAATTGAGCCAGGTATGATAGAAATGACCCAACTTGATTGAATTGAAGCTCTATTTGCCATTCAATGGTTTTTGGTGGGAGTAATTGCAAAATACTTTGTGAATTGGATGGAAGGTTGTTGAAATCTGTCGAAATGTGGGCATAATTTTTGGCTTTAAGTTTATATTGATTTCGGGTTTTGCAAATTGATGATCTCACACTTTGTGTTTGATGAATAGCATTTCGAGCCGGCGGAAGTTGGAATGCTTGCGAGGTGCTTCTGTATACCTCTCGTATCTATTCGTGTGGGGAAGATCAACAAGCAAGGGACTCTCTTGTGTCCCACTGCTGCTAGGTAAACATCTGACTATCGATATCCATTGGTGCTCTGGTTTGGTGTGTTTTGGCCTGTGTGTTTGTTTGTTTGAAATGTTGTTTGTAATTGATGTTTTTCATTATTTTTGCTCGTTTAAATAGTTTGAACAAGAACCGTACAAAGTCAATCACTTAGAACAACTGATTGCCTTTGCATTTAGATAGCTTTGCTGGAAATCTTTGGCTTTCGATTTAACTGTTGTTAGTAATGTCCTGATGTTAGTCCTGTCTGATGTTTTGCAGTCAATCAAACATTTAATTTACTCTCGTAAGTTCAAATTTGTCCGATATTAATTTCCAGGTCCTCATGTAGAAAAGGATTAGTTGTGTGATTGTGCGTGTTTGATTTTTATTGGGAGACTGGACTGCATCTTTCATGTTGATTACGAACTTCAGAAAGTAAAGTCTTTGTGTGATTCTTTGTATGCATTTATATTTATGGGTCATCTTTAGAGAATGTTTTAGAAAAGTTCACTCAAGATAGTTTTGAATTATTGTTTTGGATTATTATACAACTCAGCAGAAACTCTCTGCTGTGTATGTTTGTGAGTTATATTTTTATGTGTGAAATTGATTGGAAAGCTCGCTCTCATATCGGTTGGGACTTACTTTGGTTACTTAAAACATGGATTTTGTTATGGTTCGTCAAATGGGAATCGGAAAGTGATCTCACCTGGCTAGAACAATGCACAATGGGGTTTCACTCTTAATAGACTGAATGTTCAATTACAACTTTGAATGTGGGGAAGACATTCTTAGGTCAAATGTCTTTATGGTTTTGGCTTCTTATTAAGAAAACATCATAATCTACGAAAGCTTAATGTGTCGTTTATCATTTCAAGATGGTAGGTATTTTTGGTCACCAAAATTACCATATAATTTAGTGTAACAATTTTTGGAATCATGAATCCCTGATTGTGGATTTTGAGGGTAGTAGCATTTTGTGATAGCCTTGGGAAATACCATCATATTAACTATGTTTGACTTGTGGATTTCTATTTGCTGTGAAAAGCACTACATCTTGATGTCACTTTGTACTGCATCATGGTTTTTGCAGTCAGACATGGAGAGACATTTTGGAGGTTAGTTTTTATGATGTACTTGTTAAATCAATTTATGTGAAGAAAATGACATTTGTTTACAATACATAAGCAGAATGATTTCAGATGAAGCTTATATTTTTCATTGAATATTTTGGTCTGCATTTATTTCAACGTATCTTTTACTTATCAGTCTTTTGTCAATAAATCAATTTATGGCTATTCTGATATAGTTTGCAGTTCTTCTTTCCTTTTATTATAATTAACGTCATTGGCATGTATCGTTAACTTTTATTTGCGGGTTAGTTACTTTAGTGGTTACAAAATAAACAATTCCCTAAGTTTGGTGGAAGGAATTTTGATATAGTATTGAGTTTGTGAACAAATCTTATGTTGTGAGGAGTGTTATCATTAGTAAATAATGTTTTCGTAGGTAGGGGAATCTATTTAGTTTATTAGTAGTGACAATGTTCATTCTTCCAAGTAAATATGTCTTTTGACTTGTAGGTAAAGTGGGCATATTCTATTATGATCTCTGAATTAAGAGGAAGTAAAGGTAGTTCCACGATCCTATATATTATATAGCTTGCTGCTGCATTTTAATTATAAATGATTGACATCTTGATGGAGATCAAAATTGAGTGTGACCGATTGTTGTGTTTCAGAGTTATGTCGTTTCTTTCTACCGTGTTCCAGAAGTTTATTTGGTTCTGCAAGCATATGTTTCTTTATTAACGTCGAGCTATTCTTTAACTGAATTGGACATCAATGTACTACTTTATGTCTTACTTTCTTCCAGTCATATGGTGTAGTGATGGCGTGTTACTTGAACTTCCTGTTTATTTATATATGTACAGAAAAGAAACATTTGTGTGAAATGCTTTTGCTTGATAAAAGTAACATTATCTCATAACGCATTTATCAGTGAAAAACAGGAAGATACACCTTTTTGCATTGGTTGTGTACCTGTCAGTTATGCTGGTCACTGGAGAGTCCAACTTTTATCAGGTTTTAGTATTGTTAGGATTCAAGATACAAAATTTACGTTGATGCATCTCTAAATAATAGCTTTTGTGATAGCTATTTTGAAGGGCTTAATATTTGAACTTTCAAGGAAAATGGTTGTGATCCTGCTTGGTGATTTGTTTTCTTAGAATGGTAAACAGATACCTTTGTCTGTAAAGCCTTCAAATTAACAATTTAATTGCTTGAATTTGTTTTGGATTTTATCAATGGAAAAGCAAAGTAAAAAAGAAATAATTTTGTTAATTGAGAAAGCACAATTAGATTTATATTGAGTGATTGTGCTCCTTCAATTTTAGTCTTCATATGCTTATATTTGTTCCTCTCCTTTGAAACTACTTTCAAAGCATGACTGTGTAATGTAGTTTCTGGTTGATGTTGTTGTGTTTTATTTGTTTATTGTTTATATATGTATTTCTAAGCTTTCATTATCTTTTCATGTTATCTCAGGGGCAATTTAAATCTTACAGTTTTGCCAACTTCAAATTTACGCCTTTCATTCGTTGGGGATGATGGTCGTATAGATAGACTGTGCACCTTACATAATAAATCCGAATGCTCTGCTGTAGAAGTCAATGAGATTCCAGCAGACAATTCTGGCCGATCTTTCCTTATTAAAATTCGAGATGACCGGATTTTTTACTTTTGGTGCTCTGAGACATCACGACTTTTGGGAATTGAATTGCTTTTGAAGGTATGCATATAACAAGTAAGATTGATTTGATGCATTTGGTTCCAACAGTAGTTTTAATTCAATGTATTTTGTTTGTGTACAGATGAAGGATCTGCTCAAGAGGAAGCCCTCCATAGCTGAGTTAACTGGTATCAGTGAATCTCGCCTCGGTTGCTTTGCAACTCACCTACGTGCCTATCTGGTGGGATCAACAGCAGGTGCCAGTGCGTCAAGTTCTGCAGGCTCACCTTCTGATACGTATGCCACCACAGAACCATCTGATACAGCTCAACACGGACACTTCTCATCCACATCATCAAAATCCCTGCGTTCCCGACATGGTGTCAATCAATCAATGAAGGCAAATTCATCATTTCAGGGTAGCCTGAGTCCACGGTCGAGTTCCTTCAAAGATCTGCCCAGAACCTTGTCTTCACTAAGGAATATTACCAGGGAGAAGTTAAGGAAGCGAGGCGACATCTATCTTTCAGCCATTGACAACCCAACAGTTGCTTCACCAATCACAATCGATTCATCTTGTTCAAATCATGCCGAAAGTGACTGGTGTCCAGAACCTATTAGAAGTTGCTCGTTATCATCTTCAGGTTTCATAGAGTCACTAGGGAAAACCCGGAACCCTGCATCACCAGTTCCTTACATGGTTACCCCTTTGCTCTCTCCTTACTATTGTTGGTGCCCTCCAGGTTCGTCCGATTTGCAATACTCACCAGGAGTTCCTGAACTCCCCCGCTCATCGACAGAGTCAGCATTGCTTCCACCACTTTCGTCTTTATTACCACCCAATATGCCCTCCAGCATGTTGACAACAAAACCACCTCTTCATTTGGCTGATTCCCCCTTGCTTGATTTCCCTGCATTTCTCCCAGACCCACTGGTTAGGCTACCAAGGCCATCGTCTCAGCAGATCCCAACTTTCATACCCTTGATGTGCGACCCAATTGTTCACATTCCAGTTATTGATATTTGCTCGTCGGGTCAAGGATACTTGGTCAGCGCCGGTCCTGCTATTTCAACTGCCATATCTCCCCTGCACTCGAAGCTTGTGAACATTCCTGAAACTGATTCTATGCTGGAGAAGGGTGCCCGAGAGACACTACGACGACTTCTAATCAGTGGTTCAACCCAGAATAGCTCACAGCTGATGGATGTATTGCCTGCTATGATAACAAGTGCACACGAGAATCGCAACATGCTTGTTACTGGGAGCCGGGGTCTCTATAGCGGAACCAGGGACGTTGATGTCATTGCAAACAGCATTGCAGCCATGGGTCTGGTCTCTCTGCCTGGGATATCGAATATGGCAAGTGTTTTAGATAATCGTAGCGGCCGCGACAATTTTAACATACAGGAAGAGGGAACTAGTGGGCTGGAGGGATCTTGTTCGGAAGATAAGGGTACCGCCTGTTGTTCGGATTTTAGGGCGAAGAGGGCCGATGAATAATCGAATGGCGTCCGTCTGTTGTTTCGTTATGTAGGTCTCTGTTGTTCAGTTTTACAGAATGTAGATATAGGTTGCTGTAGTTTTTGGCGTTTGAAGTGTAATTAGCGCTAATGCCACCGCCTATGGCCTTGTTCCATTTTGTTACCTGCATTGTTTGGTGTTCTTGTGTTGTTCTTGCTGTGTGCTTTTGGAAGAACAAAAAGCGCTTTCAGATAATTAAATCGTTAGCTGCGGCGGCCACAGAAGCAGTTATTTCAATTCTCAATTATTCATTCGCTCCCGAAGCTAACTTCGAGTCTGACTTTGCTCCCTCGAGCTGAAAAATCGTCACTTAACTCCCTGATTCAGTCTCGCCGTTTCGCGACATCAATTATATCGAAACTATTGGAGAATATTATCTTACTAGTGCTAACTTGTAACCCAAATTGTCAGTCCACTGCCAGTGGGAGTGAGTCGAGTGACACTCTCAAAGTGAGACTTTATATGAACTTTCTGTCACTTCATAATTTAACGTTAATTTTTGTGCATACATTATAAAATATTGTGCTAAAGTAATAAGGTGTCAGAGTCTACGTAGAGTCCTACTTTTAGAAAAAACTCCTTGGTATTTCTCATACGCATAGTATAAAAATAGAAATGTTAAGAGGACTCTTTCAAAGTGGAACAACGGTTTAACGTCAATTATGGTGCCGGTATTATAAAACATTGTGTCAAAAATAGGGGTGGGTTCGGTTCCGTTCGGTTCGGTTTTTTGCGAAAACTGGAAACCGAACCGAAATTACTGTTCGATTCGGTTCGGTTCGGTTTTCTATCGGTTTGGGTTCGGTTCGGTTTGTATTCGGTTCGGTTTCGGCCCGGTTCGGTTTTTTTTTTTTTCTTCTTTCTTTCTTTCTTTCTTTCTCCAAGTAGCTTAAAAAAAGTATATGAAAACAACTTGCATCCATTTTGTAATAAGTCCTATTTCAACATAATCGTCAAGACTCAAAATAAGCATTCCAAATTTCTAATATAATCATAGTCTCAAAGACAATGAAAATAAACATTCAATTCAAAGTTCAATTATAATCAAGTGTTCCAAAGTCCAAAGTTAAATAAACATCAAAGTTTAAATCTTCCAAAAGTCCAAACTTAAAATAAACATCAAAGTTCAAGTATTCCACATCTAAAAGACTAAAATAAACATTCCAAATTTCAAGTCTTCCACACCTAAATAAATTTCATTGGAAGGTGCCCCACAATGAGAGTGATCCACGTACTTTTTCAATGACAATTTGCTTGCTAACGCTTGGGTGGCCTAGGGGGCAACATATCACCTTTTTTTGAACTTCCACTTGCCATTTCTACATACAAATAATAAAAGAAAAGATACTAATTAAAATGTTATAAAATAATCTAACAAAATCAAATGCAATAAATAAAATTACCTTTCTCAACTTCTTCACAAAACTCCATCTCCTCAATGGTTGGCTCATGATGTAATGCAACATGAATGAACCTAAGCCAATTTTGAGTACATATCAAAGCCTCCACCATTTTTGGACTTAAAGAACTACGATATGGATCAATTATCCGTCCACTTGTACTAAACGAGGATTCCGAAGCAATGGTTGATACGGGAATAGCTAAGATCTCTCTTGCAACACGTGCCAAAATTAGGTACTTAGAAACCCCATTCACTCTCCACCAATTCAATACATCAAAGTTCTCCTCTTCTTCTCCTTCATTAGGATCAGAAAGATACTTGTCTACATCATTATGCACAACCCGGGCTCTCTTTGCTTTTCTCATGTCACTTTTTTCTTTCAACTTTCTTTCTATTTCGGTCATGCTTGATGAAGAGTCTCTTCTTGTCGTTTGAGAACTACCACCACCACCACTTATACTTTGTTGTGTACTCAAAGACATATCTTCATGAATCTTGTAAAGATCAATCAACAAGTCCTTCACCCCATTTGTGGCACTTTAAACCTTTTCTTCATCCTCACCAAATTGTATCTCAAAATGATCAACGACTTTCTCTAATTTGTGGCGAGGATCAAGCACAAGTGCTATAAAAAGATATTGATTCATGTCCTCAAGTGAACCCCAATACTTGTCATATTTTTCTTGCATCAACTTGGAGATCATAGACAAAAGTTCATCATCTTTGTTTTCATGCAAGAGACTTTTGATCTTAAACAAATCACCAAAAGTAGTATGAACGGTTGGAGTATTAGAACAACATACTTTTAAAGTGACTTCATAAAAAGGTCTCAAAAAGATTGCAAATATCCCCGCCTCACTCCAATCATCCATCGAAGGTGGCCCCTCCCTCATATTATCATGATTGTCTTTAACAAAGTACGGAAGGTAATGACCATCATCTACTTTTAATCTATCAAAAGCCATCTTGAACTTTAAAGCTGATTCCAACATTAAAAATGTGGAATTCCACCTAGTAGGGACATCCAAAATCACAAGCCCCTTGTTCTCTATTCTCACTTTCTCAACACACCTTTTAAAGCTTTCCAACCTTTGGGGGGAAGATCTTACGTACCTAACCGCATTTCGAATGCTTTGTATAGCCGTATTCAACAATTTTATCCCATCATTCACAACCAAATTGAGAATATGAGCAACACACCTCATATGCAAATATTTTCCATCATGCAAGAGTGCATTAGGAATCCCCCACCCACTTATTCGGTGCACCAAGCCCCTTAAACCGGAATCATTTGCGGAAGCATTGTCAACCGTAATGGTTAACACCTTCTCTATACCGCACTCCACTAAACATTCCTCCAAAAGTTGAGCGATGGATTCTCCTTTATGATTTGGAATGACACAAAAATTCAAAATCTTTTTATGTAACATCCAATCATCATTAATAAAATGGGCAGTGAGAACCATATAATTGGTTTGTTGAATAGAAGTCCATGTGTCCGTTGTTAGACACACCCTAAATGTCTTCAATTGACTCTTCAATTTATCCTTTTCGGAATAAAATAAGCTAAGTACATCCTTAGCAATTGTCTTACGACTAGGAACTCTCCACATAGGACATGCTTACATGCAAAAACGGCGAAAACCTTCTCCTTCAACAGAAGTAAAAGGCAACTCATCTATAATTATCATCTTAGCACATGCCTTAGTTACTTCCTCTTGAGAAAATCCTATAGCTTCCAACTTATCTTTCGTGCCGGCAAAGGTTAAGATCTTTTGCCTATTTGCGGCAAATATTACCTTATTAGGACCGTAGCTTCTACATCTTGCTATATGGTTTCTTAAATTAGTTGTACGATTTTTATCAGGGTCGGCCATATATGATTGAGCACAATACTTGCACAACCCCTTAACTCTACCACCCTCAATTTTTCTTTCAAAATGCTCCCAAACTGTAGACCTTTCATGACTTTTTAATGATTCTAAAAGAGCTTCTTCTTTACTTACTTGGTCATGTTGGTCACCTTCTTTTGGAGTTGCATCGGCGGGATTTCCGGATCCACCAAGAGAACTAGGAGTTTGTCGAGGTGCCACCATGGTGTTTTGAGGCGGAGTTGATTCACCAACAATGTCCATCTAAAATAAGAGAATCATACAATTAAATTTTCAAATAAGAGATTCATCACAATTAATGAATTAATTATTAAACACAAGGGCAAAAGTAATAGAAAGATATGACTACTTTCTTCCGATGGTATACTCGAAGATGAGTTTGTTTGATCCTAAGGGCTATTTGATTTTGATCTCATTGACATTGAGTTTGAACTTGAGCTTGAGGCCCTTGAGACCTTTGACGCCTTTGACTTCATCTAATTCACACAAAATAATAAGAGGATAGTAGTTAGTACATTATATCAAATGATATGTAAAATCCACTTAAGTTTATGTATTATATGTTTCTTGAAGATGTACATTAAAATCCAAGACGTACATTAAAATCCACTTAAGTTTATGTATTATATGTTTCTTGAAGATGTACATTAAAATCCACTTAAGTTTATGTAAAATCCACTACATTTAATACAGAAACATATAATACACAGAAACATGTAAAATCCAAAACTTATATGTATTCAAATCCATATATTTGGAATTTCATCATTTTGTAAAATCCAAAACTTATATGTATTCAAATACAGAAACTGAGAAACATATAATACAGAAACATGTAAAATCCAGTGGACTTTGTAAAAGCCAGTGGGCAGTGGACTCGCGTCGTCAGTCTCACTCACTCTCCACAGAAACATTAATCCACTTAGTTTGTTGAAATCAAGCATATATCAAATACAGAAACATATATTCTTCAAGTAATTAAACTAAAATTGCCTTACAAAATCTGACCGTTGATCATTATTTAAAACCTCATGGTTTACATTTATGTTCTTTTTAATTTCCAGTTAGTATACTCGAAGTCTCGAAGATGCACAGTTTTACAACAAGCACAATTTTACTGATGCAATTAATGACTTAGTTTATCCCAAATTGACTGTGAGTCAACGACTCAACGAGCACAGTTTTACAACATTCATTCTGACTTAGTTTATCCCAAATTGTTGTCCATATTGACAACAAGCACAGTTTTACAACATTCATTCTGATGTTAAAGTCTTTAACATCAATTATCAAATCAAAATCAACATGTATAAATAACCAATTACATTTACAATTTCTGAAAGGTTCTCAAAAGTTTTCAAAACCAACATGCAACTGGGTTCTCAAAACCAACAGGCTACTGGAACTGGCAACAGGTTCTCAACATGTATAACCAAACCAATTACAATTTCTGAAAGGTTCTCAAAACCAACATATCGAAATCGAATATTACAAATTACAACTTCTGAAAGGTTCTCAAAACCAACAAGGAAATAACCAACAGGTTCTCAAAATCCCAGTATAACCAACAGGTTCTCAAAATCGAATATTACGAATTCAGAAATCGAATATTACAGTATAACCAACAGGTTCTCAAAAGTCAAAATCCCAGAAAACCATCAAAATCTTCAATCACGAATTCACGATTCACAACAAAGAATAATTAATCAAATATTACAAATTTACAATTTCTGAATTCTGATTCTGCATGCAATTTTAATGACTGGTAATTTGGTAAGCAGAAGCAGAAGTAGAAGCCCAGAAGGCCAAAATCGGTAAGCAAAAGCAGTCAAGCAGAAGCCCAGAATCAATATTCGATAAGCAGAAGCAGAAGCCCAGATATGAGAGTCAGTATGATAATGAGACCAACCTTTTGCAGTCTCGAGACTCGAAGTCGACACGGCAAGAAGAAGCTCACGGCGAGATCAAAGACTGGCGCTGGCGGCGAGGGCAAGGTGTGACCGTGTGAGAGATTGAGATAATTTGAGAGTGAGAAAGGTCCGCCGGTCGCGAACTCGTGGTCGCCTGGGATTCAACTATTCAAGACTGAGAGAGACAGAGAGTTTGAGAGAGACAGAGAGTGATTGAAGTTGAAGTCTTGAAGACCGAGAGAGAGAAAGAAAGGAGGCTAACCTTTTGCTGTCGACTGTCGAGACTTGAAAACGGCAAGAAAAATCTGACGGCGAGATGAGAGAGAGAGACTGACGACGCGAGTCGCCTGAGAGACAGAGCGAGAGAGAGAGGAGGCTCAGGGCCTCAGGCTGCGCGAGACTGCGAACGAACTCTGAACTGAAGAAGAAGAACTGAAGGCAGGGAAGGGAGGGAACAAGAGTCTAGAGAGAAGAGGCCAGGCGGAATGAAAAATAAGGAGGAGGAGGGTTAGGGTTACAAGTTTACAACAACTTACACCAGCGGCGTCACAGTTAAGGGTTTTGTTAAAAAGATTAAAAAATTAAAAATAATCTCACAAATCCTGGAGGCATGAGGGTTCGAACCCATGCCTCCAGCTTGTAAAGTTTCACTGAAACCAACTTGGCAACAGGTTATGTTTTGTTATGATTGTATGACTAAACTATTTATAAATAAAATTATATATATATATATCGGTTCGGTTCAGTTCGGTTTCCGAGCCTCAAAAACCGAAACCGAACTGGTCAGATTCGGTTCGGTTCAGTTTGACAATTTCGGTTCGGTTTTTTTCGGCCTCGGTCCGGTTCGGTTGTCGGTTTTTTTCGGTTTTTGGTTTTTTGAACCCACCCCTAGTCAAAAATATTAGGTGGCAGAAAGTTCATAGAGAGTTCTACTTTTAAGAGAATTTCCTTAACATTTCTCGTATAAAAGTTATTCGGTATTCCAAGTTCACTTATAAGTCAAGTTGTTGAAAAATAATAAAATATTTTTGAGGCAAATGAAGAGAACAAGTTCACCTAATTTGCTATAAGGCCGCTAAATCAGATGGTCCCCCAACTCCTCTAAAGCAGCTAAACAGCTTTCTACTTATGTTCCCTGGATATGACGCACTACAAGAAGAGCATCTTTCTTTTAATAATGCAATAGATGAACTTTATTTTCCCAAATTTTTTCTTCTAGTTTTCTCACGCATGGAATCTAGTGTCACCGCTCGCCGGTTGAAATTCATTTGTCTGCGGCTTTTAGAATCAAGAAGCTCTTCGGATCTCGCAATTCAGAGTTGACAGATCGAATAGTTCGGACCGCTCATTTCAAATTTTATAGTCTCGATTAGTCTATCTTACTGGTCACTCCACAAAATCCAAGGTTCAGATCTCTCTTCCTCTATTGAACGATCCGGATTACGCTGTTCGTTAATTCTGGATTACGAGATCCAAAGATGATCTAAATTCTATCTTTCCTAACATAATTAGTTATATGATGAGAAATCATGCAATGCAAGAGATAAACACATAATTATATACGGTTGATGATAATGCAAGTATGAAAGTGGCTTCTAAAAAAAGAAGAGCATACTTGAAATGGAGCAGGTGCACGGCCTTGCCGGTGCAAATGGGGTCCGTACTGAGGTTCCCAACGTAGATAACCCTTAAACCCTAATCAGATTATGTTAATTGTTTACTATTCTTGTGCTCCCCTTTAGGGTTTCTGACACAATTAGATTAATTAATCAAATGTTTAATCATAATTTGAGTGGAGTGCCCATTTAACAAGACACTCCTATGTCACATTGATCCACTTGCAAATTCCAATGTCATCTTTATGTGGAGACTACATCCGAAACCAAATTTCATGCTGACAGGTGAATGACGTCGCTAAGTTTTCAAAACAAACTAGTTTGGGAAAGGGAGAATCGAATTTGGAATTCCGGATACAACAGTGAATACTCTTAGCTAACAAACTACCACATGCTACAAGATTATGGCTTGAAATTCTTAAGCGATCCAATTGATTAAATGATTATACCATATACACATTTCAGTCTTAACTCCGTCGTAGTACGATATTGTCCGTTTTAGGCTTACTACTCCCTCATGGTTTTGTTTCTGGGAACTCACGAGCAACTTCTCGGTGAGTTACCCATCCTAGGATTGCTCTCGCCCAAACTCGCTTAACTTCGGAGTTCCGATGGAATCCGAAGCCAATGAGTTCTCAAAAAACCTTATGCTTTAGGGAGGGGAGTATGTACATATAAGGCACATCACCCATTTTCCGTTGATCTATGTGGAATCTCACAATAATGATTCTGAAATTACCAAGTATCGATCAACTAGGAAGCCTTGGTAAGCCTTCGAAAGATCCTTGCTTCGATGCCCTTGCCAAAGCACACAAACCAACCTCACAACGAGTGACGGCCATGACACGTGGCTTTTCTCATAATTAATTGGAAACTTCTCTCCAACTTGAAAGCCAATCATAATGCGGCAAGTAACAACGCCACATTAAATGCATTGAATCCCACATTGGTCAAGTAAGGAAATCTACTCCAACTTTACCTCTCTTGACACCTGTGGTACAGTTCTTGCTAAATCTATGACCCATGTGACCTCAGAGTCCTCAAATAGCATCTTTGTCCCTGGTCATTGGAGACCTATGGCGTTGTGTCGACGACGGTGACTTTGGCTTGAGATGTTCTCTGCCAACCACCCCTCTGTGTTGTCCTTAAAAACATTGAGCGATCCACATCTTTCTGTCACCTACGCTCCTGCCACCTCTATACCAACGTCTCTTCTGTGGACAAGTTATTGACATTAGTGTAACTTTAAGTTAGTTATATGTGTGTTGCTTTGGCAATTGGTTTGCGTTTATGTGGTCTTGCTATTTGCGACGATTTTGTGTGAGGATATTGGTGCCAGGTTTCTCATGCCTATTGTATTTGTGACAAATTTACTTCGAGACTCTTGGTTCTAGTGGTTATTGTTGAGGCTGTATAGGGATTTAAATCTTTTACGTTCTATGCGAATTATTCCAGATCAAGAAATTGACCACTAAAGAATACTTACTAAAGAATACTCATTTGACACCTCTTCTATTTGGTGATTCTTGTTAATGAAACATATTCTAATAATGACTTGATCATTTTTTTCACTCCTCACAAGTCACCACTTAACCTAATTAGCTGGAAAAAAAAATCGTAATTAATTGTTCATAAAAAGAATATAATAAGTGGTAACTGTCGCCGGTCTTTTGTCTCCAAAATAATGAAGTTAGAAATAACATAACCTCATTTGATAAGAAGAGATTATCTTGGATATGACTATTTACTATATTAAAAGCATTTTAAAAAAAGAGATGGATAACAATTTATTCTATTTAGACTTGTGAGTCTAGAGAACGTAAATCGTAAGCAAGATTTTCGTGTATAATTTTTCTCTTCGTTCACATCTCCGTTTCACCTTCACTTCCCAAAACAAACCATCCCTCATCTACATTCCAAAAAGGCATAAACGAAGAAGGGAAATGATTCGGATACCCTCTCAACCTCATGATCAACAAAACAATATTTTTCCTTGATTTGTATCATTTCATTATTTTACATATGAATATGGTCAAGTCACACCATCAGCTCGATTATAAAAGGGCGTAATCATAACTGTATAGTATCATGATATTTTCTGTGCGGCTTTTCTCTGGATACAATGCATGTGTCATACTCACTGCATGACTTTTACAACTACTACATTCATTTTATTATTTTGTTATGACTTATCCAAAATTACTGAAAGCGGAAACCATATGATCATGAAATTAAGAGTTTAAGGTTTCTTTGTAGAATTTTATTCATCCGTTTTCTTCACTACAAATAAACGTCTTAATGATTTTAGATTTGTCTAATTTTTTTCAAAGATGATCTATGAATGTTGTTCTAAAAGATAATCAGTTTGAATGGTTAAAATAGATTATGAAATGTGCCCTACATAAACGTGTGTAAAAAATTACGTAAAAGAATTATCACGGATCCCCGTATATATCTTAACTTGATGGTTCAAAATTCAAATGACATTGAGTCTTGCAAGTCGGCTAGCTAGAGCAGTAATCCTTTTTCTACGCTTGAGTTCAAATTATCATTCTCCTAACTTAATAAAATTCCAATATCGCACAAGAAAATGTAAATGAAAAATGTACTAGATGATAAGGCTAACCCTAAATACGGGAAGCAGAAAGCCCTTGGAAATTAAAGATCTTAGCCGACCGGAAGGTTTTGAATCTGCAGCCACTAATTTTTTCAAGAACTTAATTTTGGGTTTCAGTTTTTGTCCGTTTCTCTGGAATTTTCTAAGATAATGATGAAGAGGAGGAAAACGACTTGTTCATAGTCTTGTCGATTTCTAAGTCCCCAACTTGATGAGGACGACACTCACTCGCACCTCACGTCGACAATTTTTCAACCAAAGGAAACATTTGTCAAATTTTACATAGAATATGTTTGTTAATTGTATTTATGACATTTAGTGTATCAGATTGTGTTTTTAACACACTGAAAAATTTCTCTTCACTATGAGCTCCTAATTTTTGTTTCTCTAGGTTGCAAGGAAACCCCACTGTATTTCTCTTCAAGTTACACTATTAGTTACGTACATATATATATACACATATATCATTATATCTACCATGCTTAATTTGCGACTTTTCATTTCCAGTATTCATGCATGAATTAGGTTACTTATGCACAAACGATACGTCGCATCAGCTCGTCACAATAAAATCATATCATTCTAATTGAGTTACTCATAATTATGTTTCAAATTCGTTACGATATATATTGTTTTACTCATCTATAAAAGTCGAATTTTAGACCTCTTGCAACCAAATAGAGACAACTAAACTATATCGTATGGTAGTAGGTAGACTAATTTCCCATAACCTCTCTCCAATAATTTGTTCATCTTTTGGTTAATATAGATATGAAAACCGTTACATAGGTTCTCTTATGTATTTGGTGGACCATGACTTATAGACTAGTTTAATTAAGTAGATTGCCTTTATTTATAGTAAATTTAGTCTTAAAGTGGAAGTCAGTCCTGTACTAATTACGTCAAAAAGAGGTTAATTTGTTTGATAAGACGGGCATATGTTTTGACTGAGATGCCTCTTTGAAAACATAAGAAAATGAGTTCACCTCAGTTTATTACTGTAAAGTTTATTGGTTTTTAACATTTGGTATATAAAATTTTTTTCATCTCAAAATGGTACATAAAATTATAATTTTGAAACATTTTTATACATCCGTTAAAGTTGCTGTTAAATTTATTGCTAATGGATGAAGTGATATCTACGTAGACAATGATTAGACGTTACGTGAATATAAAAAATAAATAAATAAAAAAACTTTTGATTTTCTCCCTCACCCCTTCCAACCCCCATCCCTTCTCTCCTCTGCACCCACCATTCCTCCTTCCTCTTCGACTCCACCCACTCCATCGAAGGATGAGCATAGCCATCGAAAAGGTAATAGGACTTAGCCTCGGGGTTGATACCGGTACTGATGATGACGGCGATGATGAGTCCGTAAATACCCAACACTCTCGCCATAACTACCGGCACGATCGACTTCATCACCAGCTCCGGCCTCGTCACTCCCATCGACGCCACTCCTATTCTGCTCTTTGCCGTCCCATACGCCGCTCCCATACCTGCAAAACACACAAAATCTGATCAAAATCCCTATATCCGCCCGGACCAAACCCTATGCGCTTAGATCTAGGCCGAATCGGAACATACAGGAGAAGACGAGAGCCGCGGCGGCGCCTAGGAACCCGAAGAACGTTGCCGTGGGTCCAGGAGGAGATCCGGAGCCTGATAGGGTTTAGGAGAATGTGGACTTGGAGAGGGAGTGGGAATGGTGGATTCGTTGAAGACGGAACGGTCGATTTTGCGGATCAATACGTCATCGTCGAAGCGGCGGGTGGGGTGGGATTGAGAAGGGGAGGAGGATGAGGTGAGGGAGAGAGAGTAGAGGTCTGATTGAGAGAGGAGGTCGAGGTCAATGAGAGGGAGGGATTCAAGGTGGAGGTGGTTAGGGTTAGGGTTAGGGTTGTGGTGGTCGACGGCGAGCCGGAAGGCCATGGCAATGAACTGTGAGAGGAAGAAAGAGAGATTTGGGAGGAGAAGAAGAAACCAAAAAGTAGACGAGGGTGGATATTAAACGACGAGGCGTTTCGGTATCCGACTTTTGATTGACTGGCGCGAAGAGGGAGGGGGAAGGGTGGTTGCGGAGGAGAGAAGGGAGGCGAGTCGGAAGGGATGAGGGAGAAGAGCAAAAGTTTTTTTTTTTTTTTTTTAATTTTTTAATTTTTAATTTTTAATATCCACGTGGTGCTAAATCATTGTCCACATGGATGCTACGTCATCAGTTAACGACAAATTTAATAGCAACGACAAATTTAATAGCAACCTTAATAGATGTATGAAAGTGTTCCAAAATTATAATTTTATATACCACTCTGGGATGAAAAAAACTTTATGTACTAAATGTTGAAAATCAAGAAATTTTAGGATAGTAAACTGAGATTAACCCTAAGAAAATATAGGTTTTTTAGTCAAAATTTCTTTGGAATTGGTACAAGTTCTCACTCTGGTCTTTGACATTGGTATAATTCATTACTTAGTTCTTGAGATTTAAAATCGATATAATGGGTCACTGAGTTTGTTTATCGTCAATCATTTTGGTCTTTTTGTGATAAACCTTTGCTAAATAAGGATAAATTGACACAAAACTCCTACTTTTTGTTAAACTCATTTTGACTCATTGTTCATTAAATTGAGGGTATTTGTCATTTTGATCTTTATTTAAACACATATTTTCACGGAATGACCAAAATGATTTATGATGGACAAACTCAGGGATCAGTTTTATCGATTTTAAATCTCAAGGATCAAAGTAAAAACTTATACCAATCTCATAAACTATTTTAGTTAAAATGCTGAAAATATATCTATATACTAATACTATATGCTATGCCAGTGGAGATGATGAGAAATATATTCTCCACTTGAAATAATATTCATTAATTCTTTGTTGCACTATAAAAAGTTTGGTTCTTTATATGTAAGAAGTCATTCATTTTTGTAGAAAAAAAAATTTAACACATATGTATATAAATTTTCGTTTTATGATCACAATGAATTACTTTTGTATATGTGTCAATATGTGATTTGTATTAAAAAAATGTCAAATAATTTTTGTTTGTATATAAGTGTTACAAATAGTGATCAAACCTTTAAGGTAGCTTCAAATTAATTTAATTTGTAATTAGATTTAGTTAAACAATGGATTAGTTGACCACATATAAACAACATATTCTTTTGTGGGGCAAGATTGAGTTGTAGACCATACCGAATGCAAGTTGTATGTTAATATTCATATATTCTATTTATATTTTAAATTCCAAAACCATGGGCCATCCATTGATTGGATATTATATTCATACAATAATTTTGCTCAAATTTCTGAAAAAATGCACCTTGAAAAAATACTTATAGAACACTAGCTTTTTGTACTTGCATACAAAATGCTTTAAAGAAACATTAATATAATTAATCTCATAATCATATATACTTCGATTTACGTCAATTATTATTGATGTGAACTTTGGAAGAAGACTTAATACCTATACCACTCGAATCGATGAAATACAATGCCGAGTGAAATATGTGTAAATGAGTTTCTTCCTCCAAAGTAATTTGAAATCCATTAGTAGAATTTTGTCTCAATCATCATTAATTAAAATGGAGGTAGATTGTCTGTACTTTTGTTTGGATGCCTTTCTCATCCCTTCCTATTTGTGCAATCACGGTTAAATCACGTCAACCTTTTATATTCTTATTGTTGTTTGTCTTATTATCTCTATAAAAATATCAATATAAAATATTGACGTGATTTAACTGTAATCGCACAAAATGAAAAATAATGAGAATAACACCCAAATAAAAAGGCAGACAATCTGGTTAAAATATCATGGAGTGTGAAGTGAATAGGTTTACTAGGCTTTTGCTGTGATTTATATACAAACTGATTGGACCTCTTCCTTTTTAGCTAGCCGACATGAGTGTCATCATCAAATCCATCCCAACTAATCTTGGAAGATAGCACCACAATTTTGTCGAATATCATGCATTGCATTCTACACATATTGCTATAAATGATATGGTGCTTGTGCTGGATCGATTATGAGTTTTGATGCAACTAAATATTTACAGGGGATGAATCTGTGGTACATGGTTTTTGACATACATTTTTAGGGGATTTATTTTGTAATGTATTTTAATAATTTGAACCATTTATTTTTTAGGGTTTTCTCTATGAATAGTGTTTTAAAAGGTAAATAGTTCAAATCGTTATAATGCATTACAAAGTGAAGCTCACAAAAACATGTGTAAAAAATTATAGAAAAAAATAATGTCAAGAATTCACTTTGTATTGATAATATAAACAATTAAAATTAATGATATATGTACTTGTTTTTTTATATCAAAATTATGGATTTCATTCAAACAATGAAAAGGTGATTAGAAAATAATGACATCCGCTAAATTTGAGAAGAAAAATAGAATTATTATTCTGAAAACCAATATCAAAGGCCTTTTCGTTACCAAGATTTTAGTAGTTTAAAGATTAAAATTTCTCATAATTTGCTTCGAGCATACTGCCATGAATTCTCCATACTTGTACCAGCGATCACACATTCATACTTGTACACGTAACAAATTCTTTCGTTCTAAATAGGTGAACATGTCATAACATCAACAAATAATAAAATAATAACCACACATTCCTACTCGTACACGTATCAAATTCTCTCGTTCTAAATAGATAAACATGTTATAACATCATAAAATGATAAAACACAATTGGAGATAGGAAAATGATGGGGGGAAAGAATGAGAGAGCTAGCTAGGGCAACAAACCACCCAAACCCAACGGCTTGACTCAGCATCCAACAGGATGTCATGACGATCAACGGTAAAGAGTGAGCTAAAATTTCTACGGACCAGATGAGGGTTTGAGGCAGCAGCTCGCAGCCATCAGCTATCATGCGTCGCTGGCGCGCAAATAAAAGAGATGTGCCACGCCACACAATAAAACCACCCTTTGCGGCACAGCTGTCCACGAAGATCAGCTTACTGCGGCAAATATTGTGTCACGAGTCAGCTCCTCCCTCAAGGTCCCACAAATACAAGAGAAATGCTGCGCAGCTAAAAAATCTCAATTGAGATTTTTTTCAATCTGACTGTTTAGAGGCAAATTCCGTCTGTGTAAGTTTATATTACATTGTACATCTCAAGTTCAAATAAAGGAGGAGAGGAAGCGCATTCGATAGTCGATAGCCGACAACCGACATTTTTATTTTATGTTGAATTCGTTATGCCGACTCCTCTTAATAAAAAAAAAAACGTTATTATTGTTGTTTTGACTGTTCAGAGCCCAAAGGCTAAAAAATTTGACCGTTGAAATGGGTGAGATTTGAGCTTTGCTCAATGTAAGATACATTGAATCATGTCATGCGTAAACGAGACTCTTATAATTTCGTCACCTCGTTCCAATTATAATATCACCTATAATGAGACCTGCTCTAGACAAACAATTGTACCAAAGTTTTTTTTTTTACTGTTACCTTTGGTTACCCTAAGTCAAATTATGCCAAAAACAAAGATACAAAGTGTTTCTTTGGGACAGGTTATATCTTTAAAAGATTGCCCACTTTCCTTTCTGGATTATTGGATTTTCGTTCTTTACTTTTTCATGGGTTCATTTGATCTTGTAACTAGGTAAGTTATGAGAAAAGAGATCCTCTTTGAATCCCTTCCTTCTAATCCATTAAGTCCGGAGATCCGGATCATTGAAATTTGATTCAACGGTTAAAATTATTATAACTTTTAAAGTGAGTCTCTGTTTGTAGTCGTTGAATCAAATTTTAAAGATCCAAATCACCGAACTTGATAAATTAGGAAGGAGGGATCCGGAGAGGATCCATTTCCAAGTTATGAACGTCCTTGTCACATATAAATTGATAAAATAACAAAAGCAAGAACCAGTAAGGAAAACAAATAAAGCAAAAACCTTGGTTAAAGCTAAAGCAGATTTCAAAGGGCAAAACTAGTTTATCTACATCTACATGATTAAAATTGCCTAAGTTCCATGACTTGATGAATTTAACGACTTCGATTATGAAAGTTCACACTGTGTTATTTGCAAATAAATAAATAAATTTATTGCCCTAAAAGAGAATGCAAACATTATTTATCTTAAAAAGATACATATAATGAGAATATATAAGCGTACTAGATATCTTTCAAGCACGAAAAAAACTTCAGCTGTAGTCGGTTGAACTACGACTTTAATTTCAGTTATTGACTTTAAATATCACTTGCATGACTAAAATCGCGATTAACCAATTTAAGAAAAACAATAGTATCAAAGATTGACATTGGAAAAAAAATCAAATAATAAAACCAAACTACTTTGCTAATTTTTTATCCTTCCACTCACATCACAGTTAAACCACTCCAAGACAGCATCTGCTGCAGTGACACTGCAATTGCACCACCTGACATCGAGCAATCCCAAATCGCCACGTTTCCAACCTCCCATTCATCCCTCCAAATGCATAACGACGACGTTTGACTGTTTCATGCCTTTGTTTTGTCGCCTTCCCTTTATCTTTTCCGCCCCCTACCCGCTTTCCTCTACATTCCCCTCCCTTTTGTTTTTATGAGGCGCATGATTATTAGTAAGGACCCCTAATTACTCAAAGTCCGATTCAATCGCCGCCGGCTTCCGCTGTATCAGATCCGTCTTCTCAGATCATGCGCTTCGTGTCCACGCCGACTCCATTCTCCCGCGCGAGCTTCTCGTAGATCGTGCTTCTTCTCGCTCCTCTCTCTTTCCCCTTGTCCCTGCTCGTACCTTAACACGTTGCGGCGTTTCTCTGAGATTGTGATTTTGTAAGCGGCGGCGGCGGCGCGTGGTCGTTTTGATTCTTTTTTTTGGAAGTGGATTTGGATATATTACGGTTAAGGGGTCTGGTTTTGGGAATCCAGTTTCTATTTTTGGAAATATTTGGAGTTGGGGATTCGGAGCTCCGAAAACCCGATCTTGAACTTGAATTAAAGCATTCAAATATTTTCCCACTTTTGACTCTGAAACTTTTTGTTATAAATAGCAGTAAGTGTTTTTCAGTGAGAGTATTTTCGTCCGGCGACGTTTCTTATTAGCAATGGAAGACCGAAACGTCCGGTGTAGGATTTCCGACGTCGTTATGGACGTCGTGATGCCGTATCTGCACGACCCGAAGGACCGCGACGCCGTGTCGTTGGTGTGCAAGCGGTGGTACGAGCTCGACGCGCTCACGCGGAAGCACGTGACCATCGCTCTCTGCTACACCACTACCCCCGATCGGCTGCGGCAGCGGTTTCAGCACCTGGAGTCGCTGAAGCTGAAGGGGAAGCCGAGGGCGGCGATGTTCAATCTGATTCCGGAGGACTGGGGAGGGTATGTGACGCCGTGGGTGAGGGAGATCGCCGACTCCTTCCACCGCTTGACGTGTCTGCACTTTCGGCGGATGATTGTTAGGGATTCGGACCTGGAGCTGCTGGCTGAGACGCGCGGGCGCGTGCTCCAGGTGCTTAAGCTCGACAAGTGCTCAGGGTTTTCCACCGATGGGCTTTTCCACATCGGCCACTCCTGCAGGTAGTAAAGTTCACAACTTTATGTGAAATTGTTTTACTTGCGGTGAATTTTGTTGTGGGTTCAATCAGAAACGTTTGATGCATTCATTGTTTTGGTAAAAATTGAAGCACAAAGTTATATTGTTCCATGCTGCATAGTTTCATTACTCTTTGAAGTTTTCTTTCGAGTATCGATTAAATAATTCTATGTTTGGACGAGGGACTTTTATAGCCTGACTGCAGCAGTATGAATTACATTGCTGATTATAAATTTTAGTTGCAGGGATTGCTTATGGATCTTTCATTCTATCATTATCTCTCACACAATTCAGCATGTTGTTTCGTTTGTTATTTGTTCGCGAAAGCCTTGTTTCAGGCAGTTTCTAGCACTTCTGTGATCCCCAAAACATCGCATTTCGGAACTTGCTTGGGGGGCATTCGTGTAGTAAACATCGCATGCACACATCCACGAACCCTTGTTCTTGTATACATGTTAATGCAGCTTTTGCAATCATTCTCAACTAAGTAATTTTTTTTCTGTAACTGTTCTGGAGAGACGTTAAAAGATGTTGTTTTTATCATTATATGCTTTTGTAGGAATTTGAGGACCTTGTTTTTGGAAGAGAGCTCCATAAAGGAGAAGGACGGCAATTGGCTACACGAGCTTGCTGAGAACAACACTGTCCTGGAGACTCTGAATTTTTATATGACGGATCTTATCAAAGTCAAAATCGAAGACCTTGAACACATAGCCAAAAACTGTCGCTCCTTATCCTCTGTGAAGACTAGTGATTGCGAAATCTTGGATCTAGTGGGCTTCTTCCGTAATGCAGCTGTCTTGGAAGAGTTTTGTGGGGGTTTCTTCAACGAGCAATCAGAGAGGTACTCTGTTGTAACTTTACCCCAAAAACTTTGCCGTCTGGGTCTAACGTACATGGGAAAGAATGAAATGCCAATAGTATTCCCATTCGCAACCCTTCTCAAAAAGCTCGATCTTCTTTATGCGTTGCTGGACACTGAGGACCACTGCACATTAATTCAAAGGTGCCCCAACCTGGAAATTCTCGAGGTAGGATTACAAAACCATTTTTTCTGCTTTCTAATTTGTTGTCTTTTCGTGTGCATGCAAATGCGCATGTTGAGTGTGTCGAAGTACAATAATTGATTGGAATACTAGTACAAGAACTCGCTATATTGTTTGTGACTAAATCAAATATTTCACATGGGTCACAAATAATGCTCTGTTTATTGTGCTTAGTTATATATAGGTTTTAAGTTTTAAGATACCAAAAAGATTCATTTGAAATTTCATTCTCATCAGGAGTGTCTTGAATGATTTTGCTTTGGAGCAGGATTCGTATTTGAAACTTACTTAAAAACTTTAATTTGGTTATATTTTCGGCAGACAAGGAACGTTATTGGAGATAGAGGACTAGAAGTTCTTGCTCGGAGTTGCAAGAGACTAAGGAGGCTCCGAATTGAGCGGGGCGCAGATGAACCAGACATGGAGCACGAAGAAGGTGTTGTTTCACAACGGGGTCTGATGGCCCTGGCACAGGGCTGCCTAGAGCTCGAATACGTGGCTGTTTATGTATCGGACATCACCAATGCATGTCTGGAATACATTGGGACTTACTCTAAAAATCTCTGTGATTTTCGCCTTGTCTTGCTGGACCGAGAAGAGACAATAACAGATT
The DNA here is from genome assembly GCF_963583255.1 of Pyrus communis. Taxonomy (NCBI): domain Eukaryota; kingdom Viridiplantae; phylum Streptophyta; class Magnoliopsida; order Rosales; family Rosaceae; genus Pyrus; species Pyrus communis. The sequence goes on from NC_084818.1 coordinate 5,616,436, forward strand.
TGCCACTTGACAATGGGGTTCGAGCTCTTTTGAGGGGATGCCAGAAGCTCCGTAGGTTTGCTCTGTATCTCCGTCGTGGGGGCTTGACTGATCTGGGACTGAGTTATGTCGGCCAGTACAGTCAGAATGTGAGATGGATGCTTCTGGGTTATGTTGGGGAATCTGATGCAGGGCTTTTGGCTTTCTCAAAGGGTTGCCCTAGCCTGCAAAAATTGGAAATGAGGGGTTGCTGCTTCAGCGAGCGTGCACTCGCTGATGCTGTAATGCAACTGACTTCCCTTAGGTACTTGTGGGTGCAGGGGTACAGAGGATCTGCTACTGGTCGCGACCTTTTGGCAATGGCTCGCCCATTTTGGAATATCGAGTTGATTCCTCCGAGACGAGTTGATGATCCTGATCAGCAGGGAGCCGAGCATCCAGCCCATATACTTGCATACTACTCACTTGCTGGACCGAGAACAGATTTTCCAGACACTGTTATTCCCGTTGATCCGGCATCCTTGCTCTCCTTCTAGATCTGTAAATACAACCTCTTTTTTTTATTCCACAAGCAGTCATTTTCTTGCCATGCCTTGTTTATAAGTTCATGTAACTTTTTTACTTTTCTTTAGAGGGTTTCGATTTCATATTTTCAATTTTATTTCTAGACTCTTAGTTCTGTAATAAGTTTGAGTTACCCTGTGTAATCTGAAAGCACTTGCACTCTGACCCCAAACTGTTTCGGTCCTCTTTTCCGGACAGTTTGCTTCAATTTCAAGCCTGTAGCGACTGGTATTTGTTTGCTGAGGACAATCTTGCTGGGAAACTATTGTACTTTCTGGAGCGCAATGTGGCGATGTTGCAAGTTTTTGAATAAAATTGAAGAGTGATTTTGCTTGCCAGAATTTGTGAATCTGTCATGGTTTGATTCCTACCTTAGTTGTTCTTGTCATACCCTCCGACTTCGTCGAGTTTGTTTCCCAACTTGAGTTCTAATACAATGTGAAGCTGCTGATTGTTACTATCGCAGAATAAACTTGGATGACGAACATGGTTTATGCGCCACTGGCGCTAAGAACATCTCTAATGGGAGTCCCTATTTAAGGACTCCCACCATCACCTTTGAGAACTCATTTGTGGGTTTAAAAGGAGTCTTTGTGCACTTAACGGAGTATTGTCTTCAATGAAAAAGTCCGTATAATAAAAACCCTAAATTTGAGGTTTATAAACCGTTGATCTCCATCTGTAAAAAGGCACCAAAACTCACAATCAATCTCCACCGTTGATTGCAGTATCTTGTTCTCAGATTCATCGGAAGGCCTTGGATCTCATATATGAGGACTGTACGATTGATATAGAGCACCACTGGAGATGCTCTAATGCAGCGACAACTTGTCGATCATTTGACACCTCAAGATTAAGCCAACAGGGAACAAGCAAGCAACCCACTGCACACCAAGTGTAGAATACATGTATTTGTGTTCCAGTTCGCATCTTTCTTCACAGTGTTGGACTTGGAGCAAAAAACCAGCCGAGGAAGAAGTAGCAAAATCTCCGTTAATGGCTAGGTAGTGATGTTGGGACCTCGTCCATGGTAATGAACTACAATGCTGCAAGAATTATACGCAACTCAACTTGTAGTCGAGGAAATTTTCTCTCGTACAACGATATGTGTCTATCTTTTTTATCATGTGATCATCTATGTCGAGAAAAATGATTCTCTACAATTGGTTACGCCCATGAATGGTTGGTTGTGAAGGGACAAAGTTTTGGCCCCTTAGGCCATCTCCAACCGAAGGGTTCAGAGGGCCACAGGGCTAAAAATAGTCTGAAAACCGTCTCCAACCGAGGGCTAGGCTAGAGGGCTGTGGAATCTTAGAGGGCCCCACGAAATCGGAGAGGGTTAGAGGGCTGGAGAGCAGCCAACCAGCAAGCCAGCCCGGGGCTGGCCAGAAATACTGGGAATCTTGTCGGTTATAACCGACAGGAATTTTTAAAAATAATTTTGAAACCAACGGCTAGTTGACGTCAGCTAGCCGTTGCTAGCTAGCACTAGTTACCGTTGGATTCAAATTTTTTTTTTTAGGGTTTTTTGGGCCTTTTTTTTTTTTTTTTTTTTTTTTAATTTCTATTTTTTTTTCCTATAAATACCTAAACCATTCCTCACAAAATTTTCACCATTCCTACCATTTCAATTCTCATATTTTCCTTCCTCTTTCAAAAATCTATCCTTCAATTTTTTTAATAATTTTGAAATGGCTTATTCTGCAATGAAAGGTAGGGCTTGGACCCGAAAAGAAGATGAATCTCTTTGCAAGGCTTATAGATGGGTATCGGAAGATAGAATGAGGGGGAATTGTCAAACAAATGACGGTGTTTGGACTCGTGTATCCAAAAAATACTTAGAGTTCTATGAAGACACCACTTCAATGAATATTCGAAACCACGAGAGTTGTTCTTCCAGAGGGAAGAAACATCTTCAGCCAAGTTTGAACAAATGGCATCAAGCATTGTTAGCAGCCGCAAGTAGACATGAAAGCGGCGCTAATTACTACGACGAAGTAAGTGTTTTCACAATTTATTTTAAATATTTAATTATATTACATTTAATTTCCTTTAATTTTTTTCTAGGTACGCCAAGCGAAGGAATTGTATATGGAGAGCAGCTCGAAACCCTTTCAATTTCACAGTTGTTGGGAAATTTGTAAAGGGTGGGTGTTATTTGAAGATCCACCAAAGAAAGCTCCTACGCCGGTGTTCGAAACTGCATCATCAGCTGTAGATATGGATGAAGATGGATCTCCAACCATTCAACAAAAAAGGGTAGAAAATCCGTCTTCGGGTGAAGGTTCCATACCTAGGGCTATGGGACGAAACAAGGCATGAATGTTGAAGGAAAAGGGCAAGGCAAATGATAATTACGCCGCTCAACATGAAATGGCGGCCTCATTGCGATTATTGGCGGAGCAAAATGCCCTTGAGGCTGAAGAAATGAAGCGTAGGCATGAAGAACGGGCAAAACAAATACAAGAAGAGATGAATGATAAGAATATAGAAAGGAACACTTCGAATTACACTCCAATGAGTAAGACCTATTTTGATAGGAAAAAAAAAGAAATTATGAGCCGACAGCAGTTGTTTACCTCTTACCATACTCCTACGATAGTGGATGATGAAGATGATGTTGATTATGGATATTAAATTTAAATTGTTTTAGTTTTTAAATTTAAGTTAATGTTGTTTTCGAATTTAATTTGTAGTTTTTAAATTTAATTTGTCGTTTTTAAATTTAAGTTGTAATTTTTAAATATAAGTTGTAGTTTTTAAATTCAAGTTGTTCTAGTTTTTAAATTTAAATAATAAATAATGTTTGGCCTTTTGGCTCTCAGTTGGAGACGGAGGCAAATATGGCCCTGTACTGTTCATTAAAATATTAATATCTTGGAGAATCTTGGAGGGCCAGAGGGCTAAAAAGAGCCCTCTGGACAACCGCCATCTCCAACCGAAGGGTCCTGAAGGCAGAGGGTCGAAAATAGTCCGAAAACCGTCTCTAATCGAGGGCTAGGCTAGAGGGCTCTGGAATCTGTGAGGGCCCCACGGAATCGGAGAGGGCTAGAGGGCCCGGGCTGGTTGGCCAGAAAATTCAGTTTTCCTGTCGGTTATAACCGACATGAATGCTTAAGAAAAAAATTCAAATGCAATGGCTAGTTGACGTCAGCTAGCCGTTGCATTTGAATTTTTTTTTTTTTTATAGTTTTATTATTTTTTTTTATTTACAAAATTTTTCCTATAACTTCTATTTTTAATATTTTTTTTAAATTCTATTTTTTCCTATAACTTTTATTTTACAAAATTTGTTTCTTTTTTTTTTAAATTCCATTTTTTTCCTACAACTTCTATTTCACATAGTTGCTTTATTTTATTTTAAATTCTGTTTTTATCCTATAACTTCTATTTCACAAAATTTGTTTCATATTTTTTTTAAATTATATTTTTTTCCTATAACTTCCTAAGTCATTATACAACATTAAATTAAATTAAGTAACATGAAACAACATTAAACAATATGAAATAACATTAAATAACATTAACCAACATACATATTATACAACATAAAAAAAAAAACATTTAACAACATGAAACTTAAACAACATTTTAAAAAACATTTAACAACATAAAACTTAAACGCCTACTCCATGCTTCTTTTGGCCCAAAGATGTGCAACAAGATCATGTTGTAGGTACTTTTTTGTGGCACGAGAACGTATCATTCTATAACACCTTATGTACTCATTTATAGAGATACTACTAGTTTTTCAATTGAAACGCAAATTAGGCCCATCATATATTTTTGCATGAGCCCTTCTTGGACCTATTTGGATATTCTTGGTTGTCATCAGACTCTTCATCAATATACTCATCTCGCTCATCTTCCACTATCATATTGTGTAATATGATGCAAGACATCATGATAAAGTCCAAATTTTCTCGACTCCACCCTCTTGCCGGTTCGCTAATAATCTTTCACCGTGCTTGTAGAATACCGAAAACTCTCTCAACATCTTTCCGGTATGCCTCTTGGTGTAAGGTAAACAACTTTTCTGCGTCATTCCTAGGGTTTGGAATTGCTTGGACAAGTGTCGCCCACTTTGGGTAGATGTCATCTACCAAGTAATACCCCATATTGTATTGACGGTTGTTGATGTAGTAGTGAAGTTAAGGTGCTTTACCTTCCGTCAAGTTATTGAAGAGGGTGAACGCCCAAGAACTGTAAAGTCATTTTGGGATCCAGGGATTCCAAAGAAAGCATGCCAAATCCATATGTCATATGAGACAACCGCCTCTAACACAACAGTTGGCTTTCTTGACCTTCCGCTAAAGCCTCATTGCCATCTGGTGGGACAGTTCTTCCAATCCCAATGCATGCAGTCTAATGACCCTATCATGCCCGGAAACCCACAGTCTTCAGCTTTGCGAAGGAGCCGATTCAGATCTTCTTGATTTAGCTCGTGGAGGTACTCATCTTTGTGAACCTGAACAATTGTGTCACAGAATTTTTGAAGAGTATCAAGGCATGTAGACTCAAACATATCATGGGTTTCATCCATCGAATTAGCTGGGGTGTTATAGGCCATCATTCAAAGTGCAACAGTAACATTCTGATGAGGTGAGAAACCAAGGCGGCCTGCTCTGTCCAACTTCTGTTGAAAGTATGAATTAACTTGCTGGACATCATGAAGTAAACGCTCGAAGACATGATGCCTCATCCGGAAGCGACGTCTGAAATCCTCTTCTGTGTACATCGAGTTGGGGTTGAAGTAGTTGTTCATCAGATTGGCATACGACATCGCTCTGTTTCGTGGTTTGTAAGAACGACTAACAATAAAGCCACCCCATTGAGGTTGTTCTTCAGTTGGCTGACACACCATGACCGTAGCCATGGCTGCTGCTATGTTTTGTTTGTTACGCCTTACTTGAACTTCTTCGTCACACTCCTTATCTTCTTGTCTCATTTGCGCCCATTTTGCTTCCAATTTGGAATTGGATGAGGACCCCCAGTTGGAATCCGAAGAGGATCCAAAGTTGGAATTCATTGTAAACTTGAATTGAAAGAGATTGAATTCAAAGTTGTGTGAATTATAGCCAAATATCCACCCTATTTATAGCAAAAGAAAATTTCAAATCCAACGGCTAGCTGACGTCACTTAGCCGTTGGATTTGAATTTAAGTTGTAGTTTTAAAATAATAAATTATGTTTGGCCCTATGACCCTTTGGCCCCTGGTTGGAGACAGTTTTTTGTGGCAGGGCTAAAACGAGCCCTCTAGCTAGCCCTCAGTTGTCCAGAGGGCCGAAAATAGCCCGAAAATCGTCTCCAACCGAGGGTTAGGCCAAATGGCTCATGGAATCTGAGAGGGCCCCACAAAATTTGAAAGGGCCAAAGGGCTGGCCAGAAAAAACACCAATCATGTTGGTTATAACCAACAGGAATGCTTAAACTAAAATTTGAATCCAACGGCTAGCTGATGCCAGTTACCGTTGGATTCAAATATTTTTTTTAAAAACTTTTTTTTATAGGTTTTTTGGGCCTTTTTTTTTTATTTTAATTCTTAAAAATTCTATTTTTGTTCCTATAAACACCTAAACCATTCATTCACCATTCTTTTAAATTTAATTTGTAGTTTTTAAATTTAATTCGTCGTTTTTAAATATAAGTTGTAGTTTTTAAATTTAAGTTGTTGTAGTTTTTAAATTTAAATAATAAATTATGTTTGGCCATTTGGCCCTCGGTTGGAGATGGAGACAAATATAGCCATGTACTGTTTATTAAAATATTAATATCTTGGAGGGCCAGAGGGCTAAAACGAGCCCTCTGGCCAGCCCTCGGTTGGAGATGGCGTTAAGTACAAGTTATTGTCAGGGTATTAGACTTTGGAGTTCTACTATACCCAAGAGGATCCTCGCCGGAATCTCTTCGTGAGGATCTGCATCCGTTCATTGTACATCGTGCGGTCATAAATCATTGTAAATTTTTTTATTTAAAATTGAATATAAATAGTACCTGAAAAAAACTGGCCGTACGATATACGATGAACGAATGTGATTGGAGGATCCGGCGATGATCCTCTCTCCTACTATACATCAATATGAGGTTTATGTTTTTTTTTTTTTAAACAATATTATTTACACTAAATGGGTGGGGGAGTGGGTTAAGCCTCACAATGGGCAAGTAATAATGTAGTTTAAATGTTCCTTTGGCAGTGAAGAGGGATACCACTAGACCGTGGTTTATGTCTTTTCAGTGGCTAAGATTCACCGTTAAATTCTATAAACTTTTTAGCACACATTCAACGGTTAAATTCCGCAATGTATTGTTGTGATTTGCAGCTCAAATTAGAGTGATGCAAAAAATTGGTTTGTTACATATTTCATTTTAGAATCCTATTTAGGCCAATTGTGTCCTATTTGGGTTGGGATTTTCATTTTTTTGTTGGATTCTTTATCATTATAAGATAAGGATTTGATTTTCTTGCCTACTAGGTTTTGGATTTTATTTCCTTTTAGGATTCTTGTGTAGACCTAAATCCTATACTTTATAAAATAGGACCTTAGGGTTAGTTTATTTTGCGTGCTATATCCGTGTGGCAATTTGGTGAGCGTTAATTTGTGAATTTGAGAGTTAGAGAGTAATTTGTGAGAATCTTCTTCGTTTGTTTGGAGTTCTCTTCTCGTGTTTGGTTAGGGTTTGTAATTTATGGAATTTAGTTAAACAATACATAGCATTTTTAGTTCGTAAAATGAAAAACTAACTATAATATACAATATTTAAGAAACTAAAGAATATCTTGATAAATTAATAAGTTATTAATACATTGATAAATTAATAAGTTATTGTATTTAACTATATACTATACATTCATGTATGCAAGTATAACATGGTCACCTATTCTATCCTCTAATTTAAAAAAAGATATTCGGTAACGCTGTCTGACAAGGACGAGTCTCATATAATGAGCAAAATCTTACACGAATTTGTCTGCTAATTAGGAGAGCAACTTAAATGACCAGGTGCACCGCCACAATTTCTTCCCTATCCACTGACACTATGCCATATGAAATAGATTGGATTGAGATACTACCGTAACGGTGTATCCGATTCATCTAAGTTCTACCTAATTTGATATTTATGATTAACAATCTTTCCTGACAGATTAATCTAAATCCCATGCGAGGTCGATGAAGACGACATCAAAATTGGAACCTAGTGTAGCTACTACACATGAAATTAATTAAAAAAAAAAAAGAAGGAAGCCAAAGGTGTACGGTTCAACTTTCTCAAAGGTTTGATCAAAATTGGAATAAAGGGCCCAGATGCTTTCTCATGCTAGTTGCAGAAAGATGGACTATACCTAGACAATTAAATGTTAAAAAGGATAATCAAGTTGCTCATGTTGCTTTGGAACTTTTTAACGCTGAGTGTGTGGTGTTTACAAAATTGATATGTGCAAAAGTGACAATAACGCGCACTAAGTTGTTTTCACTCGATCTTAGTCCATACATTTAGTCGGTAGAGAAAAACGACTCTAATAAAACAAACATAGTCGTACCATATTACACAACATAGGGTTCATTTGGAAGTGTTTTCAAAATAACTAAAAAAGCCTTTAGTGAAAATGTTTTTGAAATCAATCCCTTGTAAAAATTCAAGTAGGATCCTTAAAAAACACTTTTAAGTGCTTCATGCAAGAAACATATATTTGATACTTCTTCCAAAAACCACTTAATGTGCTTTTGGAACCCAAAATCGATTTTACCAAAAGTGTTTTCAGTCATTTTAAAAGCACTTTCAAATGAGTTCATAATTAATTGTTAGAATAACAAAAAACCATGATGTCATTTTTGAAATTAAGAGTCTCGTTCTCTTTGACACTGGTGACTAAAGACTCATGATCAATCATATTTGAATTTGATATTAACTGTTAGAAATTAGACATTAAAAACATGTTTATTTATTCTTCACCCTTGTTATCAAGTCTAAGATTGAGTGATCATGAATTTTTTAATCACCTGATGATCAAAAGAACATTTCTAGTGCACTCAAATCCATATTCATTAGATTCATCTAAGTAGCCAAAATAGTAGAGGCTTACTTATTGTTTGGCTAGATATTAGTAATAGTTACAAAAGAACTTAATTCTACTTTTGAAACTAGGAGATTTTTTAGTATGCATTAGTGCATATTGTACAATGATATTCGTAGTCATTGAACTATTAGCCGTTGGATCATTGGTTGCACATTAAACACTCTGTTCATCCCGTGCATGCTTTACACATGAATATGGTAGAGCTTTCGTAAAAAATAATAGAGGATTGCATATCAGGGTTTGTTATGAATAATACCAAAATCTTTTGAAATAAAACTCGATACACACATGAGTGAGCTTCTCCCACCTTATATTGATGTTAGAATTGAATAGAATTTAGAAGTAAATCCACATTGATACACAAGTACAACATGGCCAGCCACATACAAACTAACAAATTATTACAACACAACGAAGTAAAATGTTAAGAGTTTTGAAATCAAACGAAATAATTATTAAACGAATCATTACACTCTACAAAGAGCAAAGCACAATGCTTGGCTAGACCGAAACAAATGGCACAATGATGACGCAAAAAGTGTAGCCACCATCAACAGTGGCATTGGCTCCAACAGCAAAAAATATCAAAGCAAAGGACCAAGTTGCCGAATGTCAAAAATGCATATTGGCATTTCTTACGTGGAAGATCCTGCATCCTACGATGGATTGACGCAGATGGATGCTTATCGAGTGGAATGCAAACTCAGCATCTTAGTAGTGGTCCAGTGGAGGGCAAGTCGTTTTTGCATATAAAGCAAAACAATGTCGGAAAGTAAAAATTTTTATGGGAAGAAAAGGTAAAGCAATACGTTAGATACTGTGGAATTTTCAAAAGAGTGCAGAGTGAGTCAGCAGCCACATCGGCCAATGACATGTCTGCTTTTTCCCTAGTGGTTGCAAGATCATTCTACGTGTGATGCAACCACAGATTAATCTAAGATCAACCTCAGCCATCCCAAGTGCAAATCCAGGAGGAAATTCGGTCAGGTTGTCCTACCATGTCATTTTGTAAGGCATTTGTCACGAGAATATGAGATTCTTCAAGTTTTTTGAAAGCCGAATCTTCGCTGATAGCACTTAATTTAATATATATACCTTAATTATACAATTTTACTGAAATTTTCAAGTGTAATGTCACCGCGCATTATGAAACAATAGGAAAAATAAAAAATGTAAATTCTTATGAGTAGATATTTGTAACTTTATTCTTTGTCTATATGATTGATTTGGAGATGTAAAGTTCTGGATTCTGTCTCTCAAATCATGCAAATATTCAATCTGTACCCACATGAAGACCAAAGAAGGATTATAAAGCAAAGAAAATGATATAAAAGGTAAGATCATGCGCATGCCTGAAATATGCCTATAATATATCATACATACATGCATATATTATATACGGGATTTCTACGGTACGGCATAAATCTTGCTGGATAGTTACGGGATGTATACATGTCTATTTTACAACTCAAATATTCAAAAACATCCGGGGGCGGTATGCAAATTCCTGAAGGGAAAAAGCAATTTACCATTCATTTCCATTCACATTTCAGTCATTACACTTTGTGGCCTACTGGAGTTTTACCATTCTGCAATGTTCAAGAACTACGTACGAAATTGAAAACCTTATTAACTAATCAATCCAACGCGAACATGATAAAAAGACGAACACAGAAATTCTGAAGAAAATCATTTACTTGGATTTTCAATCCATGAAGACAACAAACAGGCCTGTTTTTATCCATGAATCTGATGTCTTGCGGACTGCATTAGATACAGCGAATTTTGAGGTGTGGCATGAGCAGCATAATGAGCGCGACTATACAGTTTCTGCAGCTGCATCTTGATTCCATCTGCATCTACGTCATACGGAGATGGATCAAAGAGATTGCCATGGGTAGAGTCGAAACCCATGGCAGCTCCTTCATCATCAGCCGCATTCCAGTCAAGTAACACGTTCAGCGATTCAGTGGACTTCTGCTCCGGCAGAAACTGGTCTGAAGGAGGCATGTTAGTTTCTGACTGTGCATCGCTTGTGAGGTTGACAGTAGTTATGTCATGGATGCTTGGCCTCCTTTTATCTTTCCCTCCTGAATGCTGCCTCATGAAGTATTTCTGAGCATGGCTTGCTACTTGTGTGGGAGTTTTGGTGACCACGTAATTCCGGGAGATGTTTCTCCAGTCCCCTTTCCCGTACTTTAGAAGTCCCATCAGAAATCGCCTATGATTCATACCAGCAATTTGTGTCAAAAAACATACCAAGAAATCAAACTGTAATCTAGACAATTGCGATTTGACTAACATATTTATTCACCACCATACTTCGAGGAGAATCAAGAGTCATAATTAAGGCCGAGGAAAGTAGAAGGTAAAACTAGGAGTGCGGAAATCACTCCGCTACATCAAAATCAAGTTGGATTTGAAGATTTAAATAGATGACTGCTTTTGAACTGTATCTAGAACATGAAGTTAGAGTGGTTCATAACAAATTAGTTGCAAACTAGAGCAAGTTTTAGGTCAGTTGGCTTTGACAGTATATTAGTCGTCCATTGCACCCTTTGGATCCTCTTCCGGTTGATTAGGGTAAGCTTAGAATATCGTTTTTCCATAAAAACTACTTTGAAAAATAAAGAAAACACAAGTTTAATCCACATATTTTCATAGAAAATGAAATAATCATTTTAAATAGGTCTTGCACATTAATGCTACGTTGCATGTAAGAATTCTCCATTTACTTGAATTTAGAACTAGCACAAAAATTAAAGGCAATTGTAAAAAAAAAAAAAAATGGATGGAGATAAACCTGTGTTCTTCTTGTGTCCATGGAATTCCCTTTCTCCTTTCCTGTTCAGAACCCCTCGCCGCCAGCGGCCTCTTTCGATTAGCATCAAAATCCCGATCATCCCCTAACTCCAATCTGAAATAAGACTGAGGGTACCCCGGAGGAATAGGAAACCTCCCGGATTCTATTTCACAAACATCTTCCTCCAGCTCCTGGTACTGCTTCATCACGTCGATCACCGTCTTCCCCGGAATCATCTCCGCCACCCTCTGAAACCTGTCCGGGCTTTTCTCATCGAACATAGCTAGAGCACTCTCAAACATCTTGTTCTCCTCCTTAGTCCACTCCGAGCCCTGGCTCTCCTGGAAGAAATACAAGGTCTCCATGCTTTTCCAAGTCGTAAAAATATGCAGGAACTGCTTCACTTATTCAGTCGGAGGCCATTGAAGTAAAGCTTAAAAAGGCATTCAATTCAGAATTTTTACTGGGAATCAAGAATCTCCTTTTTCCTTGATAGCATGAACCAAAGAATCTTGGAACGAATCCACTTTTTGGGAATCGGGGAGAACCTTGGAAAACCCTGAGAAAAATCTGATTTGGTTTGTTGGGTATAATCCCAAAGAGAAAGGGGGAACCCCAGATGAAATTTTGGGATTTGAACGAAATTAAGCTCAAGGGTGAGGGCTTTATAGCAATCTGAAAGCAACCCACATCGTAAAAAGTTGAAAACTTGTGAAATTTAACCAGAAAAAGACTGAAAGGTGAAGGATTGAAAAGCAATAAAATACCCAGTTGAGAAAAAAGATAGATTCTAGGGGAATTACGGCTGAGAAAAGCGGGAAAAAAGATTTACTGGCTTCGTTGCTTTGAAGAGAAGGAAGAGGAAAAGATGAATGTGTATATATAGGTGTATATATAGACTGGGAAAGGACAGTGAGAATCAAAGAAATTGATCAGAACCACTTCAGCAACTGTTGCATTCTGTGATGGCTGTGTGAGTGTACGATACATCAGTTGAGAGAGATGTGATGCGTGACACACGGCGCGGTGGGATTGGACTGTGGGGACATGAATAGTCAGAGAGGTTTGGATTTCTCTTCTCCTTTTTTGCCGGGAGGGGGGGCTAAAATTCGGATGTTTATCCATCTGCTGAGTGAGTCGTTAAAGTTTAAAAAAATGGGGGTTTCTGTTGTGTTCTGTGGCTTTTGTGTAATGGGATTGAGAAACAAGGCATTTTGAAAGTATGATTCATTAATTGATATTTTGGTTAAATTAGGTACGGATGGATATCGTTCGGATTTCGTGTTGGATTAATTTTACTTTTAAAAATCGTCACCAAACCAATTACAGTAAAACAGTTTAATTGAATTTGAGTACAGCAAGAATCATTAATTTTGATTAGTAGTGGACACAGTTCGAATAAGTTGTGAGTGAAAGTGAAACCGAAATCAAAACCGAAACTGAAACCAAAACTTTTTGCAAATATGTTTGTGAAGAAACCAAAATCTATGAGGAAGCTATAAATTCTTTCTCTTGCAAATATAATAGTCATGAGATCGAGAGGCCAGAGCACCATTGCCTCTAAGCAGGGGATTGTCGAAGACTAAATATAGCGATGATATTTTAGTGTGGTTGAGTCTATACTAAATGTATGGACTCTAGCAAATAATCAATTAAAATCTGACATCTAATATGAATATTTAATTAAATGTTTATTAATATTTGCGATGCATTTGGTTTTGGGTTTATTAAAACATGACATCTAATATGAATACTTAATTAAATATTTATTAATATTTGCGAAGCTGTTCAATTGCCAAAATTAAAACCAAACCCTACAATGTGGTTTGGTTTCAAAGCGGAAACCATTTCAAAATAAAAAAACCGAACCGCTTCATGCGGTCCGATTTGATTCGTATTTTTCTTTCAGTTTTCGGTATCAAGTACCCACCCCTAATTTTTATGGTTTTCTTTGGGTTGAATCTTATTTCTTTTACATTTTTCAACTTCATCAGCTCAATTATGACAAAATATTTTGTGACTGCTACATATATTTTATTTTCTAGCACATAAATTTCAAAGCTCAATAACTATTATAGTTACAACTAAATCAACTGCTTTAAACTCCCACTTGACATCCTTTTTTTTTTTCTTTTGGTAACAAAAGGTTAAGGGAGAGGGAAGGCTAACCCATTTAGGGTTAGGGCATACTACGAGCTTCTTTGAGGACTTACAGAGGGGTTCTAGTCTCTTTTTTTGGTTTTCACAAATCGCCTACCAAGAGCGATAGTTGACAACAAGACCTAAATATAAGCCTTAATCTAGCAAAAATAACGATCATTATCAACTTAACCAACCCTCATTCGCAACTCTCCCTTGACTTCAAAGTTGAACATACACTTTTAGTTATCAGCCTATTGTAGTACTAAATGTATAAACAATATAAAGATAAATATATAAGTGGATGTTGGGTCTGATACATTTACATAAGCTCAAAATTACAGTGGAATCAAACCACATAAAACCAATACGACGCAGTTTGACTTTTTTTTATTGGTATACCAAACAAATTAGCTACCACGGTTCCAACTTTTCATAAGAATACTCGTAACTTTAGGAAGCTAATTTTTACACTATTTTTATTTTTGACCATCAAACTGAATAAGTCAAACAGAAAACATGAACAAGAATAAACAATGGTGTGTTGGAGGACACAAATGGTTTGTCATTCTCAATTTTCTATTGCCTTTTGCCAACTCGCTTGGATCAATTAAATATAACTCAACCGCAATGCATATCAACAAGCGCCTGTAGCTCAGTGGATAGAGCGTCTGTTTCCTAAGCAGAAGGTCATAGGTTCGACCCCTATCTGGCGCGTTTACATTTTTCAGGTCATTTTTACAAAATATTACTTTTTCTTTGGATGGCTCTCTGGTGCTATGACAGCAGTACCTTGTATCTAGCACAATCTGAACAGTCGAATTTGTACTCCAGCGGGTATATTCTTGTCCTGTTTTTGGTCTGAATGTTCGCCGGAGATATGCCAGTGTAATTGAAAGGATTTGGAGGGTTTGCCGGAAAATCAAGTGTGTAGACTCCCTTTACGTTGTAGTAATACGCTTGAAGAGGGAAGATAGATGGCATCATAAAGCTAACATTGTTCATGGCAGCTACTAGTTTGCTTCCATTGACCGATGTACCACATGGATTTACACCAACAGAAATGATGAAAAAAACGAATATTCTATGGTTAATTGGACGTTGGCAGTAGAGGCTGCTATGAAGGACTTGCCAATGCCCTGGTTTGCTGTTAGAGTTGCATTTGTGATTTGGCCTGGACTCATGAATATTGTATCAGTTTGGAACGGCTTAGTGTAGGAGGCATCGACTTCTCCAGCGGTTAGGTTGGGCCCGGCTACCTTGAAGAACAAGTCATCATTCAGCGCGGCGTTCACGATGCGTAGCAAGTAGGTCTTGCCACTTTCAACATGTATGGTGTAGCCCCCCATTTCAGTACCCTGAGAAGAGCAACCAGGAAAAGGTCCGGCATGGCCACTGATGGTGTGTGCATCCGAGACATTTGGTGGCAGGCCAGACTATATAGATTGATCGACCACAGCTTCAACATCTGATTTTCTCCATTTAGCTGCAATCAGTAGACCTCATTTAGCAGTTCGGCCTAAACTTGATTATTTCAATATATTGTGAGCTAGTGAATGTTGTGACTAGACATATTAAATTGGACAACAGTGCAACATATTGCGACCGGAACCGCCTCAACTTACCCGAGATCACAAATTTTCCTCACAAGTGTGTGAAAGGGGTAAGGAGTGCCTCTCTTAGGCAAGATGATCATAGCATCGTGTAGAGCGGCCCTTAGCCAAGAGTCGTGTGCAGGCCAAAGAAGTGTGCCTCTTCGGCCTGTAAGTGCGAAATTGTAGATATAGTTTTGGCCAGGTTGTGTGGGGTATTGTGTGATATATGCTGGCCCTTCTGACCAACTAGTTCCAAGTTGCTTTACCTCATGCCTTCCATTACCAAAATTATATGATTAATTTATTAGGATTTCATCAACTTTTAAGATGACAATGTAATTCAATTAAAAAATGACAGACATTTAAAAAAAGTAAAATCGGTCTTTAAATTTGGATGTATATCATCTTTTAGTTAAATTGTTATGTCATTCAGTATTGTCACGTGACAGGAACAGTTCCGCATATATAAAGATTTCTTGTATATTTGTGGGAATGGAATAGTTCTCACCAGTGGATTGTGACACTGATTCACATGGTTGGTGACCTTTGCAATTACTGTATAATCTTCCCTTGCATATGGAGCTGGTCCGGGGAACTTCCCATTTATGGTGACGATGTGCTTCGACGAACAAAGATTTGTTGTGCTCTTGAAGACCACCTGCATATATAATCCAGCCATTAATGTTACACTAGTACTGAAACATCAATACATGCGAGCTCAATTTGAAACAAGACACTGAACTTATAGTGTCGAATCAAGGACTCAACGAATGCCGTATACAAGAAGGCAACCAACAACATTGTTCGAAATTGAATCCCTAAGAAGTCCATGTTTGTCTAGGAGCTCTCTGATGTGTGTGAATTGCATATTACACAATTGGACTGTACAAGTGGTTAAGTCAAGAATAATATCGGTGTTCGATCAATTAGTAGTTAGATACTAGATCGCCTCTCTAAAACCTTGAAACCATAACAATTTCAGTTCAACATAGCAGAGGTGTACGAAAAGGAATAGAAAAAGAACAGAAAGTTGAGTTTTATTTTTTATTTACTTAAACAAAAACATGTACAATAACATTCTACTCAAACTTTCTTGGATGCTGCTTCTAAAGCAGCTTCAACCCTCTTAATGCAAGACTTATACAGAAACCCTAGATAATCTACAGTGCTGTCCTCACATGCACCTTCTACGGGGTTGACCTCAAATGACCAGTCAACTAGGGTTGACTCATCCCCATAATCTACAAGCTTCAGTGAATTTACAGACCCATCCAACCCTACGTTGCTTGCTTCCAGTTTGTACGCATAACTATGTTGTGATGAGTCCATGGACACCAACTTCTCCTTGATCCATGACCTGTCTCCATCGTCTTGAGGGAACATGAAGCCCGAGACTAACCGAACATATCCTGGAACGCCTTCCTCTCCAGCTAGATCAGTGCAGCGCTCAACCATCGGCATCCATTCGGCTAGTCTTTTGGTTTGAGAAACCATGCTCCATACTTTGTCTATAGGAGCTTCAACAATGCCCCCTACTGTTCCGCGCCATTTGCCTGTTCTGGCCTCAGATGCCTGAAGAAAAAAATCCAGAACTTTGAGTTCTATGATTTCACCAATAACTTTAGCAAATTCAAAATCAAATGTTCATAAGTTAGTAACTCAAGAAATTAAGTGTGAAAAGAGAAAATTGTAGCTATATTATGATTTGAGAGATAAAAATCGCGTCGTTTTCATATACGGATAAAATTGAAAAGGGAATGTAGTAATCATACCATGCTTTACTGTGTTTTCCAGACAGCTAACTTGGTTGTAGGAACAGTATTTCCAATGAAAGCAGAGCTGTTCATGAAGGAATATGTCATGAAACAATATATGGTCTTGGAATGTACCTTTGGAAGACAAAAAGGGTTGGATCTTATTAGGGGATACTTCAAGGCATAACTTAGGAATTTACAAAATTTTGGATTACTACAGTCATTAGGATTTATTTTTTATTGTTTTTTCGAGGGTTCAATTTCTTGTCTGTATAAATGCCATATCATTGAATAGAAAAATAAACACTCACTCTAATACCATATTAGAATGTGAACATCTAACTTAAAATCAATCTGATTGTTGTTATTGAAAGTTTTAATTTACGAATATGTGACTCTATCTCGACATGACGTGAACTACGTAACTGTCTTGTGTTCAAACTAAAACATGCGTCAAAGCCCGCAAATTTGACCAGCAACTTAATCATCATGCTAATCACATGTATGTTGAGAATCAATGTCAATTGTAGGTGAAGTAGGTGGATGTTGTAGGTGAAGTAAGTGTGTGAGGTTGGTGAAGTAAGTGGAGGTTGTAGGTGAAGTAGGTGGATGTTGTAGGTGAAGTAAGTGTGTGGTGTAGCTTTCATTTGGTTTGCTATAAATACCCAAGTCCTCAAGCATTGTAAATCATCCAAGGAAAAACAAAGCCTAGAGCTAAATAAGAAAAGCTTTGCTAATTAGTTTGTTTTGTGAGCTTTCTTTAAGAGTGTGCTCTATTTTCTTCTTCTTGGGATCATTAGA